>NC_030810.1:111830417-112022148 GCF_001704415.2 Capra hircus
GGAGGGGGTGACAAGGGGCAGTGACTGGGGAGGAGAGTCTTTGGATTAAATCCTACTTTTCAGTTTTCCTTTTTCAAAGAATTCACTGTGTAAGATTGTTGCCTCCCGTACTCTCCTCTATCTTTCTGTATCTTCTCTGCTCACTGACTTACATGGGGGATTTTAGACTCCCTGGGGATAGAGATTATGTTCTGTGTGTGCAAAGGCCTGCCGTACAGTTTGGATCTGGCTTACTGATGCTGCCTTGTTCCTTTCTCCAGACGTCTATGGAGTCATTGATCCATCACTTTAAGCTGTACACCGAGGGCTACCAAGTTCCCCCAGGAGCCACATACACGGCCATCGAGGCGCCCAAGGTGAGGCGGGCAGAGGGAGAGAGTGTGTGCAGTGGGCGACTGGAGACAGATGTGCAATTAAACTCTCGTTCATCAGTGAAGGAGAGGACATGAGGGTGAATAGAAAAGATTTTGCTGGCAGAGAAAAGTGTTCTTCCTGTTAATGAAGGCAGCCAACCTTCTTTGGACAGGGAGAGTTTGGCGTGTACCTGGTGTCTGATGGTACCAGCCGCCCTTATCGATGCAAGATCAAGGCTCCTGGTTTTGCTCACCTGGTAAGAGCCAGCCTCAGTGATTCTAACTCTTAATACGTGAATCCAATAATGGTTGAGATCTTTATGAACTTTCATTTCTTCTCATCCACCTTGCTTATCTTGCCTAATACTTGCTGTCTGAATCTCTCCAGGCTGGTCTGGACAAGATGTCTAAGGGACACATGTTGGCGGACGTCGTTGCCATCATAGGTACAAGGCCTGTTGTGTAGTGGAGGGGTTCTAGTCTCGGGACTTTGGAACTCTATGGGAATGGAAACCGGACACTGTTCAACAGACTGCAGGCATAGACTCGGATCCTCGGTCTGGGCACTGTAGAGACTGCTGGATCCTTGGTAACATCACCTTTTTTCCTCCTTCCCCTGACCTCCTAGGTACCCAGGATATTGTGTTTGGAGAAGTAGATCGGTGAGCAGGGAACAGTGTTGGACCTCCCTGCCCTCTGTGGAGCCTCTCCGTTGCTGAAAATGGGACTGTGCGTGTGTGTATACACGTACATGAATGCTTAGCTGTCAGGCTCTCTGTGCATGTACTAGAAAAGGAGAAACTACAATAAATTAGCCACCTTCTGGCCCTACACCCCAATTTCTGGTTTGTTTTTCCCAGTGTCTTACTGTCTTTCACTTTAAAGAGAAACTTAGGATGTTTGTTAAGCACCTACTTCTCTGTTAGACTCAGTCCTTGGCAGTTTTTCCTGTTCATCTCCACCCCCGTTTCTGACTCTTGTTCTACTTCTGCATTCCCCATTTCCTCTTTTCCCCTCACTTCCCCCCTGCCCAAACCTTGCTGCCCTCACTAATTGATAAACTCAAGTCAAGCCTGGGTACAGAGTTCCAGATGGGAGAGAAGGGTTATCGTGGGGTCATAGAGAATCTTGAGGGGCAGCTTATCACTGTTCTGTCTCTGAACAGGGCTGGAGTGAGACGGTGGGTTTAGATAGCCTTTCCCAAGCACGGCGACCCCTCTTTCCATGGGTGACAGGGGCTTGGTCACTGGAGGACGGAGGCATGAGAGTTCAGATCTCCTAGCTCCCTTCCTTAGATGGCCCTTCCGGGAGCTGCTCGTTTTCTCTTGCAGGAAGGGGAAGGGGCCAGAGCTCGGAGGAAGGCGTGGCAGGAAGGGGGGAACTCTGTGGTCAGGGAGCTGCTCACAGCACAGCTGCGCGGTGCCAGCAGAGCGGCAGATCCTCAGCTCTCGGCCCCTCAGCCCCTGCCCAGGATGGTCCCGGCAGTGCTCCTGCTCTTACTCCTTTTGGTTGAACAAGCAGGTGAGAGGGTTTGGTGAGGGTTTGGAGCGGGGCTCCAGGGTGGGAACCAAGGGCATGTGTCTGAGGGACACGGCAGGAACAGGCGGAGGAAGGCCGGCATGGGGCGGGTGGACACAGAGACCCTGAGGCTGGTCCCATCCCATCCCCATCAGGGCACAGGAATTGTTCCCTCTTGTCCCCTTCTTATTTTTTCAGGGCTAATACACACATAAGGCTTCAGTTTGGCAGAGGAGTGGTTCTGTGACGTGAAGAGCTGGTCTGGGGGAAAGCTTCCATTTCCCCTGATGAGCATTTTCTGTGGGGTGCATTTGGTCTTGTCCATTGGGAACTGATCTCTAGCTGGTTAAATAACAATTATAAAGCCCCCTTTAGGAAGGCAGGGGCCTGTCCTTGTGTTTAGGGGTGAGGCAAGGATAGTTAAACACAATTGCTGCCTCTAAGGGGTTTTCACTAAGGCACAGCTGGAATGAGGGCAGGCAGCACACGATGCTGAGGTCTGGAGAGCTGGGAGCATCAGCTGAGAAATACGGAGGCAGAAAATGAAGGTCTCTGTAGTTCTGAGGCTCCATCATTCTCTGATCTCCCACTGCTTGCTCTCTTGGAGTTGTCTGTTTTTTGGAGACGGGATAGTCACAGCTGGGGTTCAGGGAGGAAGAGGTTAGTGAAACTTAAGGGAAGTGGGGAAATTAAAAAAGATGGAGTGGGATGGACTTCCACCAGCCCAGCTGTGAAGGTGGAGGGAAGGTCTAAGTGAGGGGCCAGTCTGCTGCCATAAGATGAGGTAGTAGGGCCACTGAGGCATAAAAGAGAGGGTGCAAGCTTTAAAAGTGGAAAACCTGGGCTTGAATTCAAGTTCTGTCACTTAACTCTGTGGCCCTAAAGAACTACTTTTCTTAGCCTTGGTTTCGTCATCTACAAAATGGCGATGATGTTTCCTTCGAGGGGTAGTTTTGAGATTTATGCAATACTGTGTGTGAAAGAACATCACAGCATAAAACGCACTTAACTGATATATCACATGCTCACGAGCTCTTCTGATAGAGGTCGGAGCTGATAGAGGCTGGAGCTCAGACTTTATTTGATTTTTTTCATTGCACCAAACTTCCTCTCTCAGTGGCCCAGAGTGAGTAACAGGGCAGAGTACCCGGAGCCGGAATCCATACAGCTTGTAGTCATTCCCTTGAGCCTGGGCTGAGACACTCACTCAACCTTGTGTGTAGAGCCATCGGTATCCCTAAGGCCAAGGAAAGCAGGCAGCTTGTTTTTACATATTTCAGTGTCTCAGGATTTGGTGGCGAGGGGGAAAGCAATGTGGCTGAGGCCAGATGACCAATAATAGAGTGAGTGATTGCCTTCCCTCCCTTCCTCAGCTCACATCCTTCCTGTCCAGCCCTCAGCCACAGGTCACAGGACTTAGCAAAGACACCCCTGTGGTTTCTTTGCTGAAATTTGTCACTGCCTCCCCTCGCTTTACCCCTCTGGGCTGAGGTTTTCAGCCCAGTGAACACAAATGGGTCCCTTGAGGGCTATGAAGTGCTCAGTGGTGCCTGAGGAACCCACGGTGCTAAAAAGTTGGTTGGGGGCTAAAAGGGGAAGGCTCTCAACTCTCAGAAACTATAAGTTGCATCACAACAGACCCCTTCACACTCCTGTCTTACCCCTACCCTATGGTGAAGGAGAAAACAGGTAAGAGAAATAGGAATCCAGAGAGGAAGATGAAGTTGCTTCCCTTGGAGGGTGCTCCTTCAGGCCCCGTCCGACCTCCCAGAGCCCTCCCCTTCTCTCCTCTGAGCACCAGCTCTCCCCCGCTGCCCCTGACCTGATGCATGCGCTCTCTACCTTCAGCGGCCCTGGCAGAGCCTCAGCTCTGCTATATCCTGGATGCCATCCTGTTTCTCTACGGCATTGTCCTCACCCTGCTCTACTGCCGACTCAAGGTAAGGCAGGGGCAGGGTGGGCTGAGGGCTGGAAGGAGAAGTGGGAGGTTGGTGGCAGCACGGCTTCAAGGCAAGGGGAAAAGGGGGTTTGAAGTTCCCGCATGAAGTCTGGAGGGGGCGCTGGGCCAATTAACTTCACCTTTGCTAATGACTTTCCTTTACTCCAGCTGCAGGTGCGAAAGGCAGCTACCGCCAGTGAGGTATGAACCCACCCTCAAAGGGGCGTCAGCAATGTCTCAGACTCTCAGCCCTTCTGGGGTTTTAGCCTTGGGGTCTGTGGTCTCTGTGTGGGGGCATGGGCCTCAGGTGCTGATCTGTTTAGCTTCAGAGACCCCCTCCCACCTCATCCTACCCACCCTGCCAGCTAGCCAAGTCACAAGTGAAATATTCAGCAGGCGACGAGGAAGAGTCCAGTGCAGAGTGACGATGAGTACAGGAGAGAGTTGAATTGTGTATACATGTGTGTTGGCAGTGTTATGGGCACATGTACGTTCGTGCCCGAGTGGCCTGAGGGAGCCAGTCACCCCTGGCCAAATACCTCCCTAGGAGGGCAAGATGTTGAGGGGTCCTGTGGGACACGTCAGTCTCTAATGCTTTGCCCCTTTTGCCTCCACAGAAATCAGATGGCATTTACACGGTAAGGGAACCTGCCTCCCCACCCCGACCTGGACTCCCTGTCCAGGAAGTCAGCACAAGAGGGTGGGCTTTTGAGTGACCTTTGGAAGGGGTGGAGCCTGTGGGGGTGGCTAGGAGGCCCAGTGATGGGCTCAAGCTCCTGATTGTCCTTTGACCTCTATCTCCAGGGCCTGAGCACCCGGACCCAGGAGACTTATGAGACCCTGAAGCATGAGAAACCGCCACAGTAGCTTTAGAACAGACGCCCTTTGTCACTTCCTTTTAACACTCTCCTCCCAGCCCTGTGGTTGGCATCACATATGCCTCCCCACCATTAATGCCAGTTGACCCTACCCCTGTAATGATCCTCTGCCCCCCATTAATAATCACCAGTGATTCCTCCTCCTTGTCAAAGACCTCAGATGCTCTTCATTGATGTTTATATTCTAGTCTCACCCCTTTATGCCACCCTTCCCCTCTTCCCCATCCCCAGGTCCTACTGAACAGTGGGAAGGGACTAACATCAATAAAGACACCATGGACTGGACTCTATTCATTCATTCATTTAAGATATTTATTTAGCCTCTGCTAGCCTAGGCTGGATACTGAAGATACCATTTCGAGTAAGGCAAACTTGGTTCCTGACCTGCCAGAGCTCGTAGTCTAATAGACATCAGGGTTGTTTTACTTGATTGAGGGATGAATGCTGACTGTGACTGGGGGAAGGAAGAAACTCCTGACCCCCAGGTTCTCTAACATGGAGCTGGAGCAAGGAGTAATGTGTTGGCAGTCTAGGCACATTCAGAACAGTCAAACCCAAGAAATGACTTTCTCACCCAGCATGGCCCTCCGTGCCTGACAACGGGAACAAGGTTGAGCTGCAGGCAAGCCTGGCTGTCCAACCCCAGATAGTCACCAATCCAAATCAGAGTGGGCTACATGGAGGAGAGTAAGCACATCTCATAATACACATGCATATGGGCAGTAGCAGAGCTGGAAAGCCAAGCGTGCAGAAGGGACGGTGTGACAGATGCTTGTGTGAGACTCCCAACGGAAGGTTTAGTGGAAGATGTTTTCTGTGGATTCTGGGGTAAGATGGAACTCAGGCGGCCAGGTTGGGGTTGGAGGAGGGTAAGGCAAAGGGGAGGGCATGCTAGGAGGCACAGTGGAAAAGAATCTACCTGCTAAAGCAGGAGGCACAGGGATCTGGAGTTGACCTCTGGCCCAGGAAGATGCCGTGGGGGAGGAGATGACAACGCACTCGAGTGTTCTTGCACGAAAAATCCCGTGGACAGAGGAGCGTGGAAGGCAACAGCTCAGGGGTCACAGAGTCGGACACAACTGAGCAGGCAAGCAAATAAGGCGAAGGGGAACGAGTCGGGTCCAGGTCGGAGGCCAGCTCCTCTGAGCGCGTGGGTGGGTGGTGAAGGGAGGCCCCTTGTCAGCGCCGGTCCTGTTTCTAGGCAGGACTCTGTGGCAGTATCTGAGTCCCACCTGATGTCAGTCCTACCTCCGATCCCGCAGGCCTGTGCGAATGGGTCCAGGTCTCCAGGCTTACCCCCATCTTCCCCCTACCCCCACCCCGTGCTGGACAGTACTTTGCACTGCACGGTGACTGACACTTTTCAGTATGTTTCCAGCTTGTACCATTTGATCCACTCATTAGCCCTGTGAGGAAATTCAGGCTCTTGGAAGTTAATTAACCTGTCCAAGGTCATCTTGCAAGTGAGGGACAGATCTCTGTCCCTGCATGTTTGGCCACACGCGGGGGGCAAAAAAAAAAAGATACTGAGAAAGAAAGGGGAAACAGTAATTTTGAGTGGTAAGGGGCTAGAAAGCCAGACTGAAGAGGTTGATTAATATACAGAAGGGGGGACAGAGATAGATTGGGAGTTTGGGATGGAGATATACACACTGCTATATTTAAAATAGATAACCAACAAGGACCTACTGTATAGTACAGAGAACTCTGTTCAATACTCTATAAAAACCTAAGTGGGAAAAGAATTTGGAAAAGAACAGATACATGGAATATGTATAACCGAATTACCCTGCTATGTGCTTGAAATGCAACATTGTTAATCAACTATACTCCAATATAAAATAAAAGTCTTAAAAAGTATACAGAAGAAATTGGAGCCATTTCTGATGTCTTGGGAAAAGGTGGTTTCAGATGAGATATGAAGAATGAGTTAGGGTAGGGAAGTAAATATTTTAAAGATACAGTGTAAACAAACTTTTATTGGAAATGCCCATTTATCCCATTTGGGGATTGTGAATCTCCTGCATCAGTCCAGCCTGACTTACATTGCATTTTGATTTAAGCCAGGTATCACAGCTACCAGAATTTCTCAAGTCCTACATGTCCACCAAGTTGGAGAACTACCGGGCCTTTAACTGGCTATCACGTCTGCTAGTTCTAGGCTCTAAGATAGCCACCAGAATTTAGGTCAGTTCTATGAACAGCACCCAGATAATGGTAAGGGAGGGGCTTCCCTGGTGGCTCAGACAGTAAAGAATCTGTCTGTAGTGCAGGAGGTCTGGCTTTGATCCCTAAGTCAGGAAGATCCCCTGGAGAAGGGAAAGGCTACCCACTCCAGTATTCTTGCCTGGAGAACCCCATGAACAGAGGAGCCTGGTGGGCTACAGTCCATGGGGTCACAAACAGTTGAACATGTCTGAGTGACTAACACTTTCAATAGTGGGGGAGATACTTGGAATGAGTGTTCTGCAGACAGGAGTCTAGGTGAGAGGTTTTAAATGGAAGGATTAGAGCACCTCCAGGGAAAGCTGCTCTGGTGGCTCAGCTGATAAAGAATCTGCCTGCAATGCAGAAGACCTCAGTTCAATCCCTGGGTAGAGAAGATCCCCTGGAGAAGAAAATGGCTACCCACTCCAGTATTCTGGCCTGGAGAATTAAAGAGTTGCACATGACTGAGGGACTTTCACTTTCTTTTCAGGGGAGAAGCACAGTGTCCCCTGGCTCAGAATGGAGGGGAGGGGCCTTGGGTGACACCTCTGGGCTCATTTGGGGAAGCTTTCTCCTCTTCATAGTGTGGTAGAGGAAATTCTGAGGGGTGCTCTCATTTCCCATGACCTCTAGGAGTCTAGGGATTCAGATTATGAATCTTTCGTGCCTTTCAAGGTACCATGTCCAAGGCAAAGTCTCTCTAGGGCGTTCCCAGGCCTGTAAAAAGATTCCCTGGGTTTGGAGAAGAGTCACCAGCGCCTCCCACTCTGTCATTTCCATCACTGGTCTCGTGAACCCTTTCTCCACCCCTTCACACCAAAACCCTTTCCTGTTAGAAGCAGATTTCTCTTTGTTCTTCGTCCTGCTCTTCCCCCACAACCCTTATTTCTCCTGGTTCCCCAAAACAGACCAGGCTCACAACTTAATTCCTGCAAAGTTTATTGTAGAAAACAAGGAGTGGGTAGGGAGAGGAGTCTCAGGCCTGGCCAGTGGGTGTTCCAGGGACGAACGAGGGGTGGGAGGCCCGGGTCTGCACACCTCAGCGGGCGGCAGGCTGCTTTTTGGGGTCTATAAAACTGCTCAAGAAGTTAAGCAGGTCAGTCCCAGCCTTCTTGAACAGGGGCGTCAGTTCCTCCTGCGTCTTCTCAAAGTAGGCCCTGGCAACGTGAGGGGTTAGAAATGAGGGTGAGGGATAGGTACTGGCCTTCTTGTGGTGGGAGGTGAGACCCAAGGCCCCAAACCCCAGTGCCTGGTCTGTCCTGGCACGGTGAAGCTCCTAGGAGGGGAGGCGAGCTCTCAACTGGGCAGAGGAACAGAGAGAGAAATTCGAAGCCCAGTTCCTGCTGCCCCTCCCTGTCGAGGAGGTCTGAGGGATCTGTAGGGTGATGATGGCATTTCCTCTACAATTAAACCTCATCCTCCCTAGCCCCCCATCCCTGAGCTCAGTGCCCTGTGGGATCTCTGAACTTCGCCTCTTGCTCTCCACAGGCCCCTGGTCCCTGAACCCCTTTGCTGAGACTTACTTGGCTTGGGTTTGAAGCTCTGAGCCCTTGGCCTTCTCCATGAGGTCCTTGCCATAGTCGGCCACAGTCTGGAAGTACTGAGAGACCAGGCTCTGCAGATTCGGCTCCTCGGCCTGTCTCCGAACCAGAGCCCCTGTACATACACAGAAACACACACACACACTCTCTCAGTTGAGCCCTCAACAATGAGTCCCACATCTCTGCCAGTATTCAGCCTCAGCTCTCAGCCCTCTCCCCAAACAGGTATCCAACTCCAGGTCTTTGGATGGGTTTTCTGGGCTTTAGAGAGGGGATGATTTTCCTTTTAAGCTCTCTGGTTGCCAGACCTGGGCATAGGAGCACAGACAGTGGGGCACCTTCTCCTCCTTGGGACCCCTCTTCAGCTCACACCCACCTTCAAGGCCACAGATGGTCAGGAGCAGCACAGTCAATGCAAGCAGCTTCATGGTGTTAACGGCAGGAAAAGTGGCCTGTGAACAGTTAGGGGCAGGGGAGGTCACTGACGCTGCATGGGCTTCCCCCTTCCCCTGCGACCTGCTCCCTACACGTCCACTCCAACCCGGCTCCCTCCTGTTCTACCTGAAGTCTGTGGACACCACCCTCGCCTCTTACTCCCTTACTGTACCTGGTCAGGGATGCTGTCCTCGCCGTCTGTGTCTGGCCTGGCCGAGGAGGCAGGGGCTATATATCTCTGTGCTTCCCCACTCCACCCCGTCAGGTGATAAGGACTTTGGAGGAGTCCAGTGGGGCAGGGACTATGCTGGAGTAAACAAGTTAGAGAAGTTAGGGGAGGAAAGGCCAGCATATAGGAGAGCCTGGTGATGGGGTCGAAGGGAGGGCCTTAATGGATGCCAAGGGGATACGTTTTAGTCCTATTCAAGACTCATTCCTTTGGGGCCTGGGACCAGTAGTCCTTGGATCTGAATCCTTCAGTAAGCAGGACTTCTAGGGTCTTCTTCTCTTTTTTCCTCGAAAACTTTGATGTATCAGATCTGACGACCTCAGCCCTTGGTATCTTTGTACCATTATGGGTAAATTTCATCTCCCAACCCTACCCCCATTCACTGAAACTTGGCAGAGAGGTATTGGGGGACAGAAAAAAAGCGATAAAATCAGGGACAGGGATGAGGGGAATGCAGGTTAGGAGAATGAGGATTAGGGCCAGAGGCCAGGTGTGATCGACTCTGTACTTTTTTGAGTTAATGTGTAATGAATGAGATGGGGGAGAAAACACTAGAACCAAAATGACCTTCCTGAGTGCAGATCAGCAAGCACAGCCCACCCCCAATAAAACAAATTCAGAAAGCAGCTGCTGCCCACCCAACCCACCTCCCCCCACCCCCCCACCCCCATCATTGGCGTGCTCTGGCAGGATAAAGGTTGAAGGTCTCTGGGCATTCGATCCCCTTATCAGTTCCAGGCAGTGGTCAGCCAATACAAGTCAGCAGGGGCCATAACATCCCTCCGACCAAGGTCCTGGCCCTGGTCCCTGTCCTGATTGTGAGGGAGTGCCCCAGGCCCAAGGCCTTTGGGTGAAATCAGCTAAACAGAGATCACAAGTATTTGTATCTTTCATCCTTTGACCTCTTCCTGAGAGATGGGAGTGGTGATGTGAGAGCTAGTAGGGGAGGCGACCAGAGCCTAAGAAATTTTCTTCTATCTTATACTATTCCCCTGTGGAGCACTTGGTGCTTGAAGGGGAGCTCCATTGATTTGTCCCTGGCTTTGGAGTGGAGTGCATTTGAGGGCAGGAGCCTGTATTTCTCGATTTTATTTGCCAACTCTGCCTAGGGAAACTTTTCACTTTCTTTCTTTCCTAGGGAACCAGGGAAGGAAGGATCAACTGCAGAGGTCATGTGTTTCAGGGACTACTTCTGCTGGAACTCAGGTTGCAGCCCCTGCTCCTCTACCCCAAACTCTCACACCCATTCCCTTTCTACAGAGAGGACAAGAGGGTAAACTTTAAAAGGTTTGGACCTCCAGGAGGGAGGGTGGGTCCCTTTTCCTACGAAGAGCTGTACCTATGAGTGGAATTCATTTGAGGGTGTACTGTGTACTGTGAAGGACTGCGAAGTGGAGTCCCCAGGGGTTCGTCTGGGTCTGGGTTGGGGCGGGGCCCCTAGGAGAGATATGAATCAGTGTTCGAAAGAAGTATTCAGTCTTCCCTGGGCCACCTTTCACAGGCTATATGTCTCCAGGCTACACAGTGGAGGGAACTTCAGTGACTCAGGCCCCAAGATGCTCCCTCTAGTGTCTTGTTAGCTAAAAGGTTTTTCCCGACTTGGAGAGGCAGGGCACTCTAACGCCATCTATTTGAGTAGATTGCCTGGAGAATCCCAGGGACGGGGGAGTCTGGTGCGCTGCCGTCTATGGGGTCGCACAGAGTCGGACACGACTGAAGCAACTTAGCAGCAGTAGCACGGACCTAACCAATCAAGAACCGCCTGTCCCTGCAGTGCCGGAGTTGGAGCTCTCCGGACGTAACGTCGGCCACTCCTTTGCGTTCTCCTCTCCTATTGGCCAATGCTCGGCGGCCAAACAGCCTTTTCTTTTTTTAAAAAAAACCATTGGGCGGAGCCCAATCAAGGAGGGTTGGGTCTCTGAAATCTTTTTTTTCGCCCGGTTCCAAGATGGCGCCCATGACCACGCTGGGGGTGCAGCGTGAAGCCGCAGTTCTGCCATCACTCAAGATGGCTGCCCCCATCAAGATGACCGGGGTGTGCCTGGGGGAAAGGGGCAGCATGATGGTATGAGAAGGTAAGGGTTATTGCCTCATTGCAAGCCTCGCCATGTGGCCTAGGAATGAAGAGCAGAAAGACTAGGAAGCTGGGTAAAGTCTGTGGTGGAGACTAGGATTAGAGAGTGGGGGAGGTTACAAGGGTGACAGCGGGATTAAAGATGCAATGGGAGTGTGCCTGGGGTTCAAGCTCCCCACCGGTGCCCTCTCCCCCTACTTTTCCTGTTCCAGGTCTAGCGTCGGACTATGTGGAAGTTTCTGGGACTGGGGAGCCGGATAATGGGGGGTGGGGCCCGTGGAGGGTAGAGGGAGCAACAGCGTCCTTTCCCAGGCGAACCCCGGCCCCTCCCTGACCTCTCTACTGAAATGGGGAACACACTAGGCCTGGCACCTATGGGGGCTTTGCCCCGCCGGAGCCCCCGTCGAGAGGAACCTCTCCCCAACCCTGGGAGCTTTGATGAGCTGCACCGGCTATGCAAAGGTGAGAAGACACTCGAGGCATTTGGGTGTCTCAAGTTGAAGGGGCAGAGAACGGCGGGGTCTTGAGTGCTGGGTGTCCAGCGATGGGAGCAGAAAAGGGGAGATCACAGCTGGGGCGTGCAGCCTCAGGGAAGATCAGGCGCCCCCATGGAGCGGAGCATTTCCTGGTGCAGGACTTGAGAGGAGGTCAGTTCCTCCAAAGCACTTCTGTGGGATTGAAAGGGGAGATGACTTCGTGGGGTAGGGGTTCCTTGTCTGCTTATTCCTTCCCTTCCGCCTCCCCTCCCTTCAGATGTATTCCCAGCACAGATGGAGGGAGTGAAGCTCGTTGTCAACAAGGTTCTGAGCAGCCATTTCCAGGTGCTCCCACTTCTCTGTCCCTTCCCTACTATTCCTCCCTGCCTGTCCCTGGATCTTATCCTTTCCTTTCGTGCACCCCCTTAGCCAGGCTATATGGGACAGAAGAAGAGGGATACGGGGCCCTTTTGACTTCCTTTGCCTGTGGGACTTGTTGCTTTTAATCTGGCGACCCTCTGTATAAGTTGGAATGTTTGGGTTTCTTAAAAGACCTGCCGGATGGGGAATAGATGAAGGGTAGGATGGGGGCTTGAAATGGAGCAGGAATGCGGTCTCCTCCATGGATTTCTCTTTCCTCAGGTGGCTCACACTGTGCACATGAGTGCTCTGGGTTTGCCAGGCTATCATCTTCATGCGGCCTATGCAGGGGACTGGCAACTTAGTCCCACTGAGGTGAGGGCTCTACTCACCTGGGTTATCTCCCCTACAGCCCAGTTGGGACTCAGGTGTAGAGGAGGAAATGTGTTTGTTATAGGGAAGAATGGGCAGGGTATGTCCTCTGTGTTTCTTCTGAATGGGAGAAGGTGGGGAAGCCTATGTGTGATGAGTTGAGAGTTTGTCTTTGTGATTCCACTAGGGGGTGCTGCGTACTGTTAAAGAAATCCTACGTTTGGATTGAGGCCGAGGGGTGCCCTTCTGCTCCGTGTTACTGACTGTGGACACTCTTCAACAGGTGTTCCCCACTGTGGTGGGAGATATGGACAGCAGCGGCAGCCTCAACGCCCAGGTCCTGCTCCTCTTGGCAGAGCGGCTCCGAGCCAAGGCTGTCTTTCAGGTGACCGGGGTTCCTGCCTTCATCCACTGAGGCATTTCCTCTTTCTCCTTCTCGGGTGTTCTGCCCTGGTGGCTGAGGGACAGGCGTAGAGGCAACAGGGATCGTAAAGAGAGAGGGAGCTTTCACTTCTTGCCCTCCCTATCTAGACGCAGCAGGCCAAGTTCCTGACCTGGCAGTTTGATGGCGAGTATCGGGGAGATGACTACACAGCCACTCTGACCCTAGGAAATCCGGACCTCATTGGGGAATCAGGTGAGGAACGGGCACAGGGTTCTTTTGCTCTTGGCCACCCACCTGCTCATGTTGACTCTGCCTCTGCGCTGTTTGCACAGTTCAGGGATTAGGGAAGAAACTCGGGGGCAGGCTGGGGTGGGGGCCGCTGGGAATGACAGCAGGCCTGTCTCGATGACTGACTCCAGGTCTCCCCACTCCCCCGCAGTGATCATGGTCGCTCACTTCCTGCAGAGCCTCACGCATCGACTGGTGCTGGGAGGAGAGCTAGTTTATCACCGGCGGCCAGGCGAAGAGGGGGCCATCCTGACACTGGCTGGGAAGTACTCGGGTATGGGGTGAGGAAGAATAGTGAGGGGGAGGGCAACTCTGGACTTGGCTGGAGATGCCGGCCTGTGTTCTACTGTGGTAACACTCTTTTTCTCTTGTACTTTGGTTTTCACAGCTGTCCACTGGGTAGCTACATTGAATGTGGGATCAGGTGGGGCCCATGCAAGTTATTACCACAGGGCAAATGAGCAGGTGAGTCTGCTGAGCCCGTGCCCTTCCCCCAGCGGGCCCCTGCGGACCCCCACAGGCCCTGCTGACCTGCTGTTTTTCCTGCCCACACCACGTGTGCATTTCATGTGCGCCTTCATTCTGCCAGTCCCCTCTCAGGACTCCTCTTGTCTTCACCGAGACAGATCCGTCTCCCATCCTTGCCCACTATTCTCAGGTTCAGGTTGGAGTGGAGTTTGAAGCAAACACAAGGCTACAAGACACAACCTTCTCCTTTGGTTACCACCTGACTCTGCCCCAGGCCAACATGGTATTTAGAGGTGAGAACTGTTCAGATGATATTCTGAGGTGCTGAGGGATTGGGGCAGGCAGTGGGAGGGAAGTGCTGCCTTAAATCCGCTGACCCCTTTCTTCAAGCCCTGTTAAATAGCATAATGTGTATTCTCTTCCCCAACAGGCTTGGTGGATAGTAACTGGTGTGTGGGTGCTGTGCTGGAGAAGAAGATGCCCCCCCTGCCTGTCACCCTCGCCCTCGGAGCCTTCCTTAATCACTGGCGCAACAGATTCCACTGTGGCTTTAGCATCACTGTGGGCTGAGGTCATCCCAGAGCCAGCCCACACAACAGCTGGAGCCTCTGAGTCAGGTGTCCTGGGGCCAGAGCCCTGTCCAGAGCCCACCTTGCTGGGTGACCTCTGGGTCCCAAGAGCAGAGTGGGGACAGGACCACAGCCTCCTCAGAACTGGAGCTGCCACAGGGGCAGCTGCTGAGGCAGTGGTTTGAGTCTCCCACATCTGCCGTTGGTCTAGTACCATCTTCCCATGCTCTTACGGCTCTGGACTAGGGAGAAGAATTAAGGGGTATGTCTGGCTGAATTTTCTCTCCTCACTTCCACCTCCTTTATTTCTCTGTGGATTAAAGCTCCTAGCCTCTTTCTCTTCAGAGCAGAAAAATCTGCATGGGATTTACTCCCCATTCTGTGTTCCATCCCAGAGTTTCCCAAACTGGGAAAAGAAGGGCTGAAGGGCTCAATCTTTGACCTCAGAAAGTGGGGCCCACCTGTTCCCAGAAGGAGCTTCTTTACCTCTTAGCCCTGAGGCTTCCTCCTTCCCCATCTTCTGTGCTTCCAGAGAACAACTTTGTCCCCACAGCCACCCCTCACTCTCCCTATTACTGCATGAAGAGGCAGTTACTGCTTTAATCTTTCTTTGCAACCAATGGGCTCCCTGTTTACTATCTCCAACCTCTGGCCCCAGGATTCTCCCCTTTCCAGTCCAACGTGTCCAGATGGGGCTGGGGAAGGAGGTAGATTGGGCCTCAGCTGCAGATCTCCTGGAGCAGTGGCATCATGGTGGACAGTCCCTGGATGTTCTGGATTTGGTACCAAAATGCATCGTGAATGCTTCGGAGATCAGCCAACAGGCCCAGCAGCTTCGCATATAGAAACCTTTGTGGTCACCAGGGAAAGAGGAGAGAAATAAGGCAGCTAAGAGTCTTGTCCTGAGGCCCTGACCTCCTGAATTGCCTCTCAGTGAAGCTAGGTCTGAACACCAAGTTCCAAAGGGGGCTCTGTGTGACGCTGACTTCTCTCACCATGCTGTTTTTCTGGAACCCAGAGCCCAGAGGGCCAAGTGACAGATCTTCAACTGTGTGGATCTGGCCTCGTAGAGCAGGTTCTAGAAGGTGGGTGTGTTCTATGGTATTATAACCCTCTTCTGATCAAACTGGCACATTGAGGAATAAGCAAAATAGAAGTGGAGAGTGCCCCAGAGCCTGGTTAGCTCATGGACTGTGGAACCAGGGACTGGCTTTGGCCATGAAACTGAATGACCATAACTTCAAGGGGAATGAAAAAGGAATTGGGCCAATGGAGAGGAGGGGAAGGGCCAACAGAGTGAACAAGACTCTTGAGGAGGTTGCTTTAGTCTGGAGAAGTTGGCTTGGTGAGGTGATGGATGTCATCAATCTCAGGAATGCTATTACACAGAGCCTGTGAGCTACCACTTTGCATCTCTGCTGAATAAAAAGATCTGGAAAAAGTGAGATGAAACAGCAGTAGGAGCAATTTGAATGCTGAAACTCTGTGAAATGGGAGGGAAGGACTAGATCCCCAGGGGCCCTGGTTTTCCAAACGAAAGGACAGTAAAAGTACTCATCCTGAGTTCAGTTCACCCTAACCCCTTTGGTACAGCCTCCACGTGCCCAGTCCCACCATACCGGTCCCGGGGTCGTGGCTGCTGGCCTTGGATGTAGTTCTGCAGAGTCAGCGCCATCTCCTCTTGCAACTGATCAATCTCCTCCCTGCAGGTTATTCCAGGCCGGTCTATAAGATAGGGAGTGAGGAAGGATAAGATGGGAGGTTGTGGGTGGCCTGAAGAGCCAAGACTGGGATAGACCCACTCCACAGGTTTGAAGACTACAAGGCCTGGATGGATGGATTGAGGGAGCTGGGAGTTTGGGCAGAGGTGCTAGAATGAACGTTTCTGGGCTTTGGGGGAATGCTTACCAGGAGAGAAGAGGGCCATCGCAGCCATGAGCACATACTCAGGCTCCTGGAGCTGCAGTCGGCGCAGTGTCCTATGGAAGCCAAAGAGGAACTCCAAAAACTCTTCCTGGAACCCCACTGTTGGAGATACTAGGCTTAGGAGCCTGCGGGTCACTTTGCCACATACCCTGCCAAAGGGATGCATGCCCTCCGCTGCCCCAGCACCGTCTTACCTTGGGCTGCATCTTCTATGGTGTAGCGAAGAGGCCCACAGAGGAAGTTTTGTGTTTGGAGACAGAAAGTGGTGTTGAGTGCAATATGACAGATCTCTATAGCTGCTCCCTTGAGAAGGGAGATCTGGTCCTCCATGGGCAAGGACCTGTGAGAGGCAGGAGACCTGCGCTTTAGGCTGAACTTCAGAGAGGGAGAGGGACCCCCAGTTCTTACTGAGATGCTTAAAAGCCAAGCTGAGAATTCAAGATCCGCTACTTCAAAGGGCTGAGGGATGGGTTAGTTTGGTTAGTGACTTTTTTTTTAATGGAGTTGGATTATAATTTACTAGAGCAATTTCTTCCTGAAAGGCACGGGGAGGGGTCACATACCGAAAGAGGGGCAGATCCTTGGTGAACTTGATGATTTGCTGTACCATGAAAGTGTTGACATCTGCGAAATGCATGAGCAGGGGCAGTACAGGGGCCAGGGTGGGCAAGCGCTGGTGGTGGATGAACAGATGAGCTGGTGGCTGCAGAGATCAGAGCCTGAGTGAGAGGCCCCAGTCCTAGGGGTCTCTTTTAGGTTTCTCTAGTCTTATCTGATGGCTCAAATGGTAAAGAATCTGCCTGCAGACCCAGGTTTGACCCCTGTATCGGGAAGATTCTGTGGAGGAGGAAATGGCAACCGACTCCAATATTCTTGCCTGGGAAATCCCATGGACAGAGAAGCCTGGCGGGCTACAGTCCATGGGGTCACAAAGAATCAGACATGACTAAGCGACTAACCCAACAGTCTTATCTTGGAAGGATTCCAGGCCGAGAAGTCTGCCTCAGCTGGGGTTCTGGAGAAGTCCTATCCTCTATCAGGGCATGGCACACAGTCCCCTCCCTCAGGCCAGACTCCTTGGGCACCCTTTTTGTCTTATTTCATCTTGAATCCTATAAATGCTCACCCTGAACTGCACAAACTGGTCAAACATGGTGCCCACATGGCGAGAGTGGGCCCCCAGGAGTGTCCGGACTAGCTCCTTCTGCTCCTTACTCAACTGCATCGATGCTTGCTGTGCCCGTCGCTGGGCCTGTCGTGCTCGCCGCAATGCCAGGGCTTCTGCCGATAGGATCACTGTGCCCGGGGAAGGGATGTGAGAAAGCTTGAGACCAGCAGAGAGCACATCTCTCTGCCAGCCCCTGGCTTGGGGCCCTTGGACACTCTGCACAATGGACACAAGGAGGGAGGAGTTCCTGGCATTTCCTTGGGCTCGACTGGAGTCCCAGAGGCTCCAGGTGGTAGGGGATTCCTGAACATTTTCTCCGACCCATGGGACACTGTGGCAGAAAACTGCACTGTGGGAGGGAAAGGAAGGATGGACAATAAAGTGGGGAAAGCATTAGGAGATGTTTGGCTTCTGGGGGAATATTGAAGACGGAGGGCTCGTGATACCAAAAACCACCTTATGTTGCAATAGCTTTATAATTTCAAAGCTTCTGAGGTTAGGTCTCAGTGAATGAAACAATCCTATGGGTAGAGAGGGCAGGTGTGATTTCCATGTTTTTCAGACACGTAGACATGCTGACATTCTAGTTCCAGGTCCAAGGTCACAAAATACTTATGTGATGTAGACTGCATTCAAGATTTTTTTGACTTCTATAGTTTCTTTTCTATTGCTCCATGATGAAAAGTAATGTGATGTCACAAAGGAAATAAGGGTCTGGTGAATACTGACTCTCCAGTTTTCAGCTGAGTGTACTTAGGCAAGCTGATTTCTATTCGTTTAGGTTTATTACAAGTTACATTGTCTTTTGGGGGCTGAACCTAATTACTTGGCGCTGAGAAAAAAATTAAATCAATTATTGAGTAGTTACTAAGTAACAGGTACTATACTTGAGAGACAGAGGAGAAGAAGTAAGCCATAAGAATACCTAGGAAAAGAGCATTCTGGTAGAGGGAATGGCAAGTGCAAGTATAAGTTACGTAAGTCCCCAGGAGAGCGTACTTTGGTGTGTTTGAGAATGGCATTGCCATCAGTGTGGCTGGGATGGACTGAGCAAGGGGAAGAGCAGGAAGTAAAATCTGAGAGGTGGTATGGCAGACATGGGACTGTGAGGCCATGGACCATAAGAGAGATCAGACCTTGGAGATCTTGAGCAGATAGTGACATTGTCTGGCTCGTTTCAAAAAGCTTACTCTGTCTTCCATGTGGAGGATAATGCTGTGGGAACAAGGGCAAAGCATAGTCAGGGGAGGACACAGCAGATTCTTGGGATGGTAGGGGGCCAACTCACTGTCCTTCTTCATGCCAGCATCCAAGCACTTCTGCCACCTGCAGGCGGGGCAGTGGCGCCTCTGGGCCTTGTTGACCTCACAGCTTCCAGCGAAGGGGCACATGAGACTCGTGCTTTTGTTGACTGTTCGCCTGTGGAGACAGATGTTGTGAGGGTCAGGGATGGCAGCAAGCAGGTAGGTATGTGAGGGGCTACAGTGATATGGTCCCAGAGAACCTATGGTGGGGATTCCCTGGTGGTCCAGTGGTTAGCGCTCGGTGCTTTCACTGCCAAGGGCCCGGGTTCAATCCCTGGTTGGCGAACTAAAATCCTGAATCTACGGTGACATGGGCTAATCTGAGCTGTGTCCAGAAGTCCCTAGGGGTAGGGAGGACACAGTACAGCTCAAGCATTTCCATGGGGCACAGAATCAGTCAGGAGTCTATACTCTCTATAGACTGGACTAGTTTGGTGTTTTGCAGGTAGTGAGTACACCTGACTAAAGGGCTGTGTCCACAGGACACACACTCTGCCTCCCTCTGTTCTTTTGCCACATGTTTATACAGTGTTGAGGTTGCCAGCGTGTCACATGCTCGCTACGGGGTGGTTAGGTTCCAAGATGCTAGAGTGCTGTAGCGGGGCAAGCCCTGGCATATGCCAAGGCTTAAAGGCTGCCTGGCAGGCAGTTTGGGAGGTTGCTTGTGTTGAGGAGGAGGTTCTCACCTGAAGAAACCCTTGCAGCCCTCACAAGTCAGGGCATGGAAGTGGTAGCCTGTAGCCTGGTCCCCACACACTGCACAGTTCCTCGGCTCGTCTTCCCCACTGGCCATGGCTTCAGGTATTGGGGTGGCTGTCGCAGGCCCCTGAATTTGGGAGGGGTTAGCAGTCAGCTCTGGACCCCCCGCTTGACATTTGACCCCCCTTCTGCAGAGCCTCTCCCCAAACTTACCCTGGGCCTGACCCCCTGCACTATCTGCACTTCATTGCTTTTAATCTCTGCCCACTGAAAGATCTCCTCCCTGCTCCTCTCACACAGCGTGTAACCTGCAGGCCACAGAATCTGGTGTTGGATTCTTCTCCCCAGGCTCCCCCTCTGCCCTGCTTTCTGCTTGATTTCAGGAGCTGCCAGTGTTTAGAGTTAGGATTATGGCCCTCAGTACCTGGAAAACAAGGAACTTCTGTTGTGTGTAGCCTCCGTTGTTCTCAGCGATTACCTGGATGGGGCACAGACTCTGGACCCAGGGCAAAGACTTGGGTGGGAGGTTTTCCCAGCATGCCCATGGTGCTGGCTGCTGGCACATGGGGAGGGACCCTGGCAGGAGGGGACCTCGTGACTTGTTAGAAACTGCTCCCTATCAGATCCATAGGGACTTTCCCGACTGCCGAGTTTCATGTTAGATCTGCAGCCTCCTCTGTATATGGATTCTGGACAAGCTGAGAGGATGGAGGGAGAGTGGGAGACAACAAGCTTTTTCACATGCAGTGTGTCCACAGTAAAAGAATAGGCAGAACAATTGTACACTGCTCCTCTAAGGTGAGTTCTTCAAAAGAGACTGGGGCCTAATTAAGAGCTTATGTATAAAGAGCTAGAAGAGGCACCACTTCCGAAGCAGGGAGGGCTGAGAATTAAATCAGAGTGGCCTCTAGAACATTAGAGGTATTTGGGATTGATCTGAGGACTCGTGCACCAGAGATGGCTTCATGAGAGTGTGCCCATGAAGTCACACAGGCTCTGTGCTCAGAGGGATCTTGGGCTTGTTTTAATGCTCTGCTATTTCTACTGGCTTGAAATTCTTAATGATATTTGAAAAAGGGGCTCTGCATTTTCGTTTTTCAGTGGGCCCTGCAAATTATGTACCTGGTTCTGTATGGAGCCAAGATGAAGGACTTCTAAGTAATAAGTTTAAGAATCAGAAGTAGGAGCCTTCACTGTGGTTGTCTAGTACTCCATAAATATTGAATAATATTTTTGCAAGTATAAAAAATGTGCATGTGTTCAGGTGGCCAAGAGGCACTTGAAAAGATGCTCAACATCATTAATTATTAGAAAAATGCAAATCAAAACTACAGTGAGATATCACCTCATACCAGTCAGTACGGCCATCATCAAAAAGTTTACAAGCAATAAGTAATGGAGAGGGTGTGGAGAAAAGGAAACACTCCTACATTGTTGGTGGGAATGTAAATTGGTGCAGTCACTATGGAGAACAGTAAGAAGATTCCTTAAAAAACTAAAAATAGAGCTACCATTTGACCGTGCAATCCCACTCCTGGGTATATGTCCAGAGAAAACTGTGGTTTGAAAGGATACATGTACCCCAGTGTTCATTCTAGTGCTGTTTACAATAGCCAAGGCATGGAAGCAATTTAAATGTCCACTGACAGATGAATGGATGAAGATGTGGTACAAATATACAATGGGCTATTACTCAGCCATTGAAAAGAATGAAATAATGCCATTTGCAGCGACATGGATGGACCTGAAGATTATCGTACTGAGTAAAGTAAGTCAGACAAAGACAAATTCATAGGATATTGCCTATATGCAGAACCTGAAAAATGATGCTATTGAACTTGTTTACAAAACAGAAACAGACTCACAGACATAGAAAATAAATTTATGGTTACCAAAAGGGAAAGGTGGGTGGGAAATATAAATGGGGAGTTTGGGATTGACATAGACACATGGACTATTTCTAAAATAGAGAACCAATAAGTACCTTCAGTATAGCACAGAGAAATCTGCTCAATATTCTATAATAATATAAACGGGAAAAGAATTTGAAAAAGACTGATATATGTATAACTGAACCACTTTGCTGTACACCTGAAACCAATACAATATTGTAAATCAACTACTGTTGCTGTTATTGTTTAGTTGGTAAGTCATGTCTGACATTTTGCAACCCCATGGAGTATAACCCACCAGACTCCTCTGTCCATGGGATTTCCCAGGCAAGAGTACTGGAGTGGGTTGCCATTTCCCTCTCTAGGTGATCTTCTTGACACAGGGATCTAATGTCTCCTGCCTTGGCAAGAGGATTCTTTACCGCTAAACCACCAGGGAAACCCGAATCAACCACACTTGATTAAAATAAAAATAGCAAATAAAAAAGTAAGAATTCTGAAAAGAAAAAGTGTGTATACAACACTCTCTCTGAAATTTATGAATGGAAAAAAATAATTTCAAAATTAAAAATAAATAAATTTTAAAAAGAAAAAAAAGCTATGTAGATGTGTTGGAGATGGGTAACACGTTGGCTACATCTATGCTGGATAAATCTGATCATGCAAACACTGCAGTTAGGGACAAATCTCAGTCTCTCACCTTGAAAGTTCTTTCTTGGTGCGCATCTCCATGGGTGTTTGTTGTTCCTGCACTTATATAGTCTTCTCCCACTAGAATACAGCATTTTTTCTTTTTGTCATATTGTTCGTTTCTTCAGTTAAGGACTAAATTATAACTAATGTTGCTCTGACAATGAGTTAAAAACCAAATGCAGGCTAGAAGCATAAAAATACACTTAGAAGAGACTGGGTCAGAAAGACCTTTGTTTAGGTCCTCTTCATCTCAAGTAGGTGCAACATCCAACGATGTATAACTTGCTGCATTTTGAAGTCAGTTGAGTTCCAGAGAGCACAGACTTGGATCTGGTCCTTGCATATTTACGTGTGTGCGTCTGTTGTTGTCTTTGCTTGAGTGGGACTCTTGTGAGAATTTACACTAACTCATTCAATCAACAAATACTGAGAACCTCCTATATACTAGACACTAGGGATAAAAGCAATGGCACCCCACTCCAGTCCTCTTGCCTGGAAAATCCCATGGACGGAGGAGCCTGGTAGGCTGCAGTCCATGGGGTCGCGAAGAGTCAGGCATGACTGAGTGACTTCACTTTCACTTTTCACTTTCATGCACTGGAGAAGGAAATGGCAACCCACTTCAGTGTTCTTGCCTGGAGAATCCCAGGGACGGCAGAGCCTGGTGGGCTGCCATCTATGGGGTCACACAGAGTCGGACGTGACTGAAGTGACTTAGCAGCAGCAGGGATAAAAACGATGAATAAGAGGCCAAGGGAAAAAAAGATGAATAAGATGCTCTCCTGTCCTTGTGGAGTTTAAACACATAGATATAAGGAAATATAACCAGAGACTTTCTGGGCAATCCAGTAGTTAAGACTCCATGCTTTCAATTCAGGGGACGCAGGTCTGATCCCTGGCTGGGGAACTAAGATCCCACTGGGTGGTGAGGCACCAAAAAAAAAAAAAAAAAAGAAGAAATATAATCAAATCACTGATGATGCTATGTACAGAGCTTTATGGAACCAGAGAAGAGGGACATTTAATCCTGCTTTGGCAAAGAGGTGTTGAGGAGGCAGGAAAGGCTTTCTGAAGGAATGACAATTGAGTTGATTTTTAAAGGATAATGAGAAGTTAGCCAGATAAAAAATAAAAGGTAGTTCAGTTAGAGGGTGCAACCTGACAAATTGGAGAAGCTAGATACAATAAAGTAGGTATGGTAGAACCACCAACAGGCTTTTCTTGCTGGAGCATGACATCTCAGGCTGGAGTGGGAAGAGAGAAGTCTAGAGAGATGGGATATGAGGCTGGGATGTAGGCAGTGCTGGTTCATGGGAGACCTTGTGTGCTGGAGATAGCAGCCTAAGTCCATCAGGAAGCTTTTAAAGGGTAAAATGGGAGATTACATGGTCAGATCTGTTGTAGATATCTAACTGCGGACTGTCTGGAAGATGGATCCGGGCAGGACTGGAGGCAAAGAAACCAGCTGGAACTCTTGCTGTAAAGTAGATGCAGGGTTGATAAGCCTGATCTAGGATAGTGTGAGGATATAGTAGAGGAGATGGTTTTGAAAAATACACGGGAGGTGAAGTACTTGGAACTTGGTGATTACTAGCAGGTCTCGGTTGAGAAAGAGGAAGAGGAGTTAAAGATGACTCCAGGTTCCTAGCATGGGAGATTGGGAGAACGCTGGCACCATCAACTGGAGCAGAGAGTACAGGAGTGTAGGGCCCTCCATGCTTGGGCCCATAGCCGCTTTCACAGTTGCCATTTCCTTTAGCTTTCAGTTATTAGGTACCCACTCTGTGGTGAGGAACTACGGGAAGGAGAAAAGAGAGGGTTCCTGTTATCAAGGAATTTACTGTCTGACTATGGAGACTGCATAAATAAATGGAACTCCTAGTCTTACATGGAAATCTATAATCAAACTCTAACTTGTGTGGTAAAGATCACGTTTCATATTATAGGTATTGCTTCATTAATTTATTCTTATTATGAGCGATGTACTTACCCTAAAAGATAGGTAATATCACCCCTTTAAAGATGAGGAAACTGAGGCCAGAGAGTGTAAATAACTTGTGCAAGGACTACTATACCCAAGAGTTTATTAGATGACTTTACTTGGATGTCACACAGGCATCTCAAAGTCAGTATGTCTAAAATGGAGCTTTATGACACCTAAAGTACAAGCAACATAATAAAAAAAACACAAGTATTAATAGTACAGTTTGTGTTTCCCGGGTGGCATTGGTGATAAAGAACCCGCTTGCCAATGCAGATGTAAGAGATGTGAAAGACCCAGGTTCGATCTCTGTTTGGAAGATCCCCTGGAGTAGGAAAAGGCAATCCACTCCAGTCATCTTGCCTGGAACACTCCATGGACAGAGGAGACTAGGGGGTCACAGTCAATGGGTCGCAAAGTGTGGGACATAACTGAGTGACTGCACGCACAGTACAATGTGTACGTCAGACAAAAAGGCTTCCGGACAGAAAAAGAAATGAACAGCAAAATGACAAGGCCGCTTATAAATGGGAGAGAACATTCGTGAGCTGCATATCTGGTAAGAGGTTACTATCCAAAATAAGAGGTCATTGTCCAAAATATCATGCAACTCAATAGCAAAACCCCCAAATAATCCAATTTTAAAATGAGCAAAGGACCTGAATAGACAGTTTTCCAAAGGAGATATTCAAATGGCCAACAAGTACATGAAAAGGTGCTTACCATCATTAATTTTTATGGAAATACAAATCAAAACCACAACTGAGATGTCATCTCACAGCTGTTAGAGTGACTATCATGAAAAGGCAAGAAATATAAAAATTGTGGACTACTATGTTGTACACCTGAAACATATTGTTCATCAACTATACCTCAATCAAAAAAAATCTAAAAATTAAAAAAAAGACAAGAAATAACAATTGGTGGTAAGGATGCGGAGAAAAGGGAGAGCTTGCGTACTGCTGGTGGGAATGTAAATTGGTGCAACCACTGTGGAAAATAGGATGGCAATTCCTCAAAAAATTAAAAATAGAACTACCATGTGATCCAACAATTCCACATTTAGGGGCATATCTGAAGGGAACAAAATCACAAAGAGATATCTGTATCTCCATGATCATTGCAGCCAAATAGGTAACAGCCAAGACATGGAAACAACCTAACTGGCCATCAATAGATACAAAGATAAAAGAGATGTAATATATATGTTATATACATATACAATATTATATATGTATCATATTATGTCCATTTAAGATATGTTATATATTTAATTCAGCCATTAGAAAAAAGGAAATTTTACCATTTGTGACAACGTGGATGGACCTTGAGGGAATTATGCTAACAGAATCAGAAAAAGACAAATACTGTATGATCTCACTTATATGTGGAATCTAAAAAAACTCAAACTCATAGAAATAGAGCAGATTTTTGGTTGGCAGAGGTAGGGGGAAAGGGTCTTTGGGTGAAGCTGGTCAGAAGGCACAAATTCCTGCTGCTGCTGCTAAGTTGCTTCAGTTGTATCTGATTCTGTGCGACCCCATAAACGGCAGCCCACCAGGCTCCCCCGTCCCTGGGATTCTCCAGGCAAGAACACTGGAGTGGGTTGCCATTTCCTTCTCCAATGCATGAAAGTGAAAAGTGAAAGTGAAGTCGCTCAGTCGTGTCCGACTCTTCGCGACTCCATGGACTGCAGCCTACCAGGCTCCTCCGTCCATGGGATTTTCCAGGCAAGAGTGGGGTACCATTGCCTTCTCTGCAAATTCCTAGTTATAACCTAAATAAATTCTGAGGTTGTAATACACAACATGGTGACTATAGTTAACAAAACTATATTGTATATTTGAAGATTCTAAGAGAACAGATCTTAAAAGTTCTCATTACAAGGAAAAAAGTTATAATTATGTGATGAATAATTTTTTCAATATGTACATATCAAATCATTATACTGTTCACCTTAAACTTATACAATGTTATATGTCAATTGTAGCTCAATAAAAATGAAAAAAATAAAACCAAAAAACAAAAAAGAAATCATTGTCAACTCCCCACAAACTAACATCTCCTATATAACCTAACTTGGTGACTATCCCAACCTGCGAAAGTACAAAGAGCATGGAGTTTGGAGTCATACAGACCTAAGTTCAAATTTTGACTCTGGTTCTTACTTGTTGAATTTCTTTCTTTCTCTCCCTCTCTCTCTCTCTCTCTCTCTTTTTTTTTTTTTTTTTTTTTGCTCCTTTCCTAAATATTTGATGTGACTGAGACCCAGTTCCATGAGAGTCAAATATCATCAGGCTGGGCCATTCCCAGACTGGGGAAGGGAGGCTGATGTCCTCTTCCTAGATCAGTATTGATTAGGGAGGAGTTCAGGCTAGAGGAGAGATTCTCTGGCTGAGGGCTGCCTGTCACCTGGGCAAAGAAATTGCCCTGAACTGTTTTTTTCCCCCAGCTGAGGAATGAACCCTCACCCTTGGAAGTGAAAGCATGGAGCTCTAACCACTGGACTTGCCAGGAATTCCCTGGCCCTGAGCCTTCTTTCTCTTGGAGGAATTCACCTTGCCGTTCTTTGAGATGGGGCAGCTTTAGGAACACACCTCTCTGACTGTGCTCTTCTGTGTGCAGAAATGCTCCCGCAGCTCCAGGGTCTCTCCCTTTAAGCAAACTAAGACTGGGAGGTGCTGCAGAATGCCCATGGAGCCACGGTGGACAGGCTTTAGGGGTTAACTCATGTCCTTGCCCTCTTCCATCATGCTTGTCCCAGCCCAGTTCTGAAAAACATCTGTGTTGGTTGTAGCCTGGGAGGTTAAACTCTCTGAACTTCATTATTCTTATTTGGAAAAAGGGGTTAGTGATACCCAGTAGCTGAGTTTGTTGTTAAGATTAAACAAATTAATATATGTAAACTTCCCTACACAGTGCTTGAATCATGGAAGGAAGTGAATCCATATTCCTTCTCCTGCCCTCTTTGTTTCCTTCCTCTCCACTGCCACCCTCTCCATGATCTTGAGCCAGAAGCCAAGGAGTCACCTAGCCCCTTTTCTCTCCCTCCTTAAAAATGATCAGATGCCTGCTCTGTCATTCCTGTCTCCTGGCCTCTACATGCCCTCTGCCTCTTAGCTGAATTCAGGCCCTCATCATTTTCCACTTATCAATGCAAGTAGTGGAATTAACTTATTAAATTAAATGATTCTGTCTATGACCAGCTTCATCTCTTTCCAACCCATTTTCCATGCTGTTGCTATTTCTAAAATGCAAATTTGATCTCATCTCTCTCCTGCTTAAAATTCTTCATTTGCTTCTCATCACCTTTAGGATAAAATCCAATCTCTTTAGCATGTCACACAAAGTCCTTTATGATCTGGCCCCTATTTATCACTCTGCCCTCATCTGTCCAAACCCATTTACCTCTCCTGACCTAATGTCTGTACTTTCGCTATAGATGTGCTTAAGCATTTAGCTCCCTGAGGAAGTTATGCTCACACACCTCTGAATATCTGCCCTCATTATTCTGTCTGGTTGGAATTGCCACACACACCCCACTTCCAAACCATCCCCCCGACACTCCCCACCTGGTCCTCCTGATCTTTTTTGCTCTTTGGGTCTGAGTCCAGCAGATCACCTCTGAGAGCCTGTGGGTAGGAGCCACACATCTGCACACACATTGTCACAGCACTCATCACATCGCAGAGCAGCTGTCACTTTCTTTCTGACTCTGTCAATCAGTTGTGAGTTGTTGAAGTCCAGGGTACAACTTTTATTTTTGGATCCTTCGGTTCAGTTCAGTCGCTCAGTTATGTCTGACTCTTTGCAACCCCATGAACTGCAGCATGCCAGGCCTCCCTGTCCTTCACCAGTTCCCAGAGTCTACCCAAACCCATGTCCATTGAGTTGGTGATGCCATCCAACCATCTCATCCTCTGTCGTCCCCTTCTCCTCCTGCCTTCAAGCTTTCCCAGCATCAGGGTCTTTTCAAATGAGTCAGCTCTCCTCATTAAGTGGCCAAAGTATTGGAGTTTCCGCTTCAACATCAGTCCCTCCAATGAACACCCTGGATTGATCTCCTTTAGGATGGACTGGTTGGATCTCCTTGCAGTCCAAGGGACTCTCAAGAGTCTTCTCCAACACCACAATTCAAAAGCATCAATTCTTCTGCACTCAGCTTTCTTTATAGTCCAACTCTCACGTCCATACACGACCACTGGAAAAACCATAGCCTTGACTAGACAGACCTTTGTTGGCAAAGTAATGTCTCTGCTTTTTAATATGCTGTTGGTCATATTACACAGGTTGGTCATAACTTTCCTTCCAAGGAGCAAGTGTCTTTTAATTTCATGGCTGCAATCACCATCCACAGTGATTTTGGAGCCCAGAAAAATAAAGTCAGCCACTGTTTCCACTGTTTCCCCGTTTATTTGTCATGAAGTGATGGGACCGGATGCCATGATCTTAGTTTTCTGAATGTTGAGCTTTAAGCCAACTTTTTCACTCTCTTCCTTCACTTTCATCAATAGGCTTTTTAGTTCCTCATCTGCATATCTGAGGTTACTGATATTTCTCCCAGCAATCTTGATTCCAGCTTGTGCTTTTTCCAGCCCAGTGTTTCTCATGATACACTCTGCATATAAGTTAAATAAGCAGGGTGATAATATACAGCCTTGACATACTCCTTTTCCTATTTGGAACCAGTCTGTTGTTCCATGTCCAGTTCTAACTGTTGCTTCCTGACCTGCATACAGGGTTTTTTGGATCCTTAGGGTCTTGTATACTCCAAGCACATATAAAAAAGTTTATGGAGTGAATAAATGAGCTAGGATATGAATTGAGGTCTGATTCCAAACTCATGCTCATTCTATGTGGTATCATATTATTATTTGTGAATGCATTCATTCATGAAACAAATACTTAATGGGTTTCTATTTTTTTCAGGCATTTTCTAGTAACGTATGTTATATGTCTTCTGGGTACATTCCTGTTTCCCTCTTAACTGCTGTCTCTCACAGCTGATTATCCCTTGCTGTTCTGAGTTTCTAACAGGATACTCATCAGTGTTTTCGTCTGATTCCTGACTCCTTTCTGACTTCTGAACCATTGCTGCCTGCTGTTCGTACCTGCCTTGTTTGCATTTGACGTGGTCAACCTCACTCAGGTGGCTATTGAGTCAAATTTCCAGTCTGGGCTTGCTTTATCCTCTTTGACCTCCCAAGTTTTGGCACAAAAACTTATTTGAACAAGAGGGATTCAGGATACCTCCTCTCCTTTATACTGGTAATCTAGTTTTGATCTTCTTTCTCTAAATTCATCAAAGATCTATGACCTGTTGACTTCAATGGGCTTTCTTCCAATTAAGCTCCCTATTGCTTTTGACTCCTTGACAATTACATTATCTTCTTTGAAATGCCTTTTCTCCCTAGCCTCTATGATATTATGCATTCCTGATTCTCCACCTGTACTTCTAATAGCTCTTTTTTCTTTCTCCTCTATTGGATTCTCATTTTCCCTAAGGCAATTGGTTATGGAAAACTGAGTTGTTTTTTTTTTTTTTCTAAGACTCAGTTTAAACCTTCCCACCTTTCTTCTTCTATGTCCTTCCCTAGTAGGGCATCTAGTCACAAGGCTCAGGTAAAATAGGAAAATAGCTCACATTTTAACATCATGGTTTACAGAGTACCTTTACATATCTGATTTCACTTATCCTCATTCTGGCATGTGAATGTCTCCACAAATCAACTCCAGTTCTATCCATGGGGTCTTGCTATTCTTAGTAGTTTCTTCTGATGTCTGTTCAGATTATTATTCTCATTCTATTCCTTTCTCTGGACTCTCACCACACTTGCCCAGATTTCCACCGCAGCACCCATGATAATATTGCACTTTCAAGTTCACATGACCATCTCTCCTCTTCTAGACTGTCAGGGCTTTGTCCTGTGGGTCTTCTTTTCCCGACACCTAGCATATGTTCTGGCCATAACGTGTGTCTAACAGCCAGTGAATAATTGAATAAATTCCCATGTTCTGGTCCTGAATTCCAAGAGTCACTTTGAATCCTCTCCTAAATCCTGTCATTGATTCCTTATGCCTTACGTTTCTTGATGTTGTCCCCTTTCTTCTGTTATTTTTCCTGCAGTCACCCAGACTTTTGCATTTTGTACAACTATGACATCCCCATGTTGTCTCCCTGCTCTTGGTCTTCCTCTTGTCGAATCAATCCTATGTTTACCTTGCAAGAATAATCTAAAGGGTCTTCCCTGGTGGTCCACTGGCTAACACTCTGTGCTGTCAATGCAGAGGGCTGGGATTTGATCCCTGGTCAGAGAACTAAATCTCACATGCTGCAACTAAGAGTTTGCAGGCTGCAGCGAAAGATCCTGCATGCCACAACGAAGACCTGGTGCGACCAAATATATGTTTTTTAAAAAGAGTAATATAAAAGTGCCATTTGTGTGAGGAGCAGGTTTAAACTCCTTATTCTGATATTCAAGACCTTCACACATCTTCTGAAACTTCCCCATCATATACCTCAGTCTTCTTTCACAATTTTTTTTTCTTTTCAGCACCCAGATGCCAGATCCACACCTTTTCCTCTTTCTGCCTTCCTTCTCCCATTTGTCTAAATTTCACCCTTCTTTTATCCAACACAAATCCTATTTTCTCCAGGAATCTTTTGAGTCTTTCAGTCCTACACAATGTCATTCTTCTTAGACCGATTACTATTTACTTCTATATAACTTACTGTTGTGGCATACTTGAGCATTTAATCATCTGTGGTAGGGATCATATCCCATTTAATCATCTATAGAGCTTCCCTGGTGGTTCAGATGGTAAAGAATCTGCCTGCAATGCAGGAGACTCAGGTTCTATCCCTGGGTTGGGAAGATTCCCTGGAGGAGGAAATAGCAACCCATTGCAGTAGTCTTGCTGGAGAATTCCATGGACAAAGGAGCCTGGCAGGCTACAGTCCACAGGGTCGCAAAGAGTCGGACACGACTGAAGCAACTTGACAGAGCATGGCACATGGTAGGTATCAGCAATTTATGACCCGTCAGCCAAATCTGGCATACTGTCTGTTTTTGCAGAGTCTGTGAGCTAAGAATGGTTTTTACATTAAAAATGTAAAAGAAGAAAAAGACTATTTCACTCATAGCACATGAAAATTATATGAAATTCACACATTAGTGTCCACAAATAAAATTTTATGATAATATAGTCACGTCTATTTTGTTTACATATTGTCTATGACTTCTCTGAAGCTATAATGAGAGACTCGAGTAGTTTGACTATAGATCCTGCAGAGCCTAAATTATTTACTTTCTGGCTGTTACAGAAAAAGCTTGTTAATCTATGATCTAGGGTTTTGAAGTCTCTTATAATCCTTGCATCGCTATTCAAGAACTTTGGAGAGGTCTGCTTCATTAAAGACAGTCTTTTCAAGGCTAATTATCCATTTGTTAGAAAGGTAGGGGAAGCCAGCGAGTAGGCTGCATAGAGTAGGAGCTAGCCTACTTAGAATTTAGTAACTTAGGCAACCAGATTCCCATTGGAACGTGAAGGTCAGGGATCCCAGGTGTAGGGGAAAAGATATGATCTTTTTTTCTATTTTCTCTGTTTCTGAAGTGGCAGAGAAAATGTAAACACACAGAGGGTCTAGCTAGTGAAAGGGTATTTGAGGTCTTATCTGAATCTAGTTGTTCAGAATGGATCAGTGGTTGCTGACTTAGAGAAGCTCAGCTATAAATGACTCAGTTATTGCAGGCCATGAAAGAAACTATCAAAAGGATGTAACAATGTATGGTAAAAACCACTACAATATTGTAATTAGCCTCCAACTAAAATAAATAAATTAAAAAAAAAAGATGTAACAGCTAAAGCTGAAAGTGTTTGGCTTTGGCCAACTGAAGCTTCAAGAGGGCTAAGAGGTTTTGCAACGTCTAGAAGTATCACAGGCAAGAGCATTTGAAGGATTTCTTTAACATAGAAACGAAAGCTAGGTATTTAGGTATAGTAGTTGAAGTTATCAGAAAGTTCATGACTTTTACCTAGGTGTTCTATTTCTTTTCATCTTACTCTCATCATATTTTTCCTTAAAACTTATACAACATAGTGACTATTTAGTAAAGTTCCATCTTACTGAAAAATAATCTGTATAGATTGGGGTGTTGGCTTCGTCTTTCACATCTGCTCCCTACACCTGGGTGGAGTCCACTTGCTAGTTTTGGTACTCATACGTGTACCACCAAATGGGTTGCTACCTGAATTGCAGGAAGAAAAAAGTTAGACTTTAAGAGCTAGGACTTGCATATTGAGTGAAATCTATTTTAATGGCAACAAAAGGTGTAAGGCCATAAGAAGTCTCTCTTTTTTTTTAATTTTTAATTTTTATTTATAGTTTCTCCACCACCGTGGAGCACAGTGGAGGATGCACTGACAGATTGAGATTGAATGAGTAAACAGTTGTAAATTAACTTTTGGAGGAGCTCACTACCTATTCAAGTGGACCCTAGGGAACCATCATTTTGGTGGAGAGGGTTTTTTGCATTATGTGGGAGGTAGGATTGATGAATCTGAAAATGTCTTTCAACTCCTAAGAATAAAATCTTTCGAATCAGGCACTTAAAACTTACCCTGTTCTTTGCTACAGAACACTGTCCCCTTCCATCTCTGTCTCTCTTTCTCTCTGTGTCCCTCTCCTTCCCTTTCTCCTTTCCGCCCTTCTCTTTTTCAGACTGCCATCCTATAACTAAATCTTAATCTCCAACATCTGTTCCCTTTACCCTTTGATTCACTGCTGCCTGCTTCACATGTACCCTCTTGATTTCCTTCCAGGTCTTCTTTCTTCACTTTCTCAAACTCACACACCCCGTCCTTCCCCTTCTCTCCTTCCTTCTTTCGTATACTATTCCTTCCTTCTTTGCTCCCCTTACTTCATTTTCCATCCGCTCATCCCCCGACGGTCTCCCCCTCCTTCCCGCTCTCTGTCTTACCCTAGTTTGGAAATGCAGCAGACCTCTGAGCCTGCCACCATTGGTTACGAGGGGCTGTCACTCCGAGGCAAGAAGAGTTCCTATTGGTCGACTTGGAGGCGGGTATGGCGGTGACTATAAAAGGTGGGGCCAGCCGCGATTAACCTCGCGGCTCTGACAGGACACGGTCGGAAGGGGTCTCTCGGCGCGGAGCTGAGCGCTTGGAGCTGGGGTGCGGGCACTAGAACAACGGCTCTCTGCACCGACTCTTCCCGCCTCATCAGCGGGGACCCTGCTTCAGAGCCCGGCAACTCGCTGCCGTCGCCCGTGCAACCCGGGGGCCCTTTGTCTCCCCTGCACGTGCCGCGCCCCGCGCGCCCCGTCTGGTCTCAGAGATGAGCGAGGTGAGCGGCGCTGCCCGACTCCCCGCTGCGGGCTAGGGCTGCGGCGCGGGGAGGCCGCGGCTCGCGTGTCCCAGGGCGGCTCGGGAGGGTGCTGTAGTCCACATCCGCGGAGAATCCTCCCTGGGCGCCCACCTGCTTCTCTGGAAAAGCTCCCGTGTCCAGGAGCTGGGAGCAATTGGAAAAAGGGGGCTTTAAGTTTCCCGACTGTGGGTGGCGATTTTGGGGGACTGGAATCGAGTGTAGAATGGAGGGAGGCTGAAGTCTCTGGTTATAAATCTTACCCTCGGGATGCGGCTTTCTGCATCTGTTTTACTGCTCCGAGGTTACTCGGGCTTCCCTTCACTCCCCTGACTTCTGAGAAAACCGTTCACTTCTGTCCTCCTAGGGCTGTATTGCTTTTACATTCCTTAGGTAGCATTCAGCCGAGAACTCCAGCCTTCGCCCCCTGAGGTGGCCACTTTGCCCCTTTTAGGAAGGTGGCATCCCACCCTCCATTCATTCAATCAAGAGCCAACTGACATTCAGAAGCCTTGTAGTGGGGGCCTGTTCGGCTCCTGGGGAGATGTCCCCTTCAAGAATAGACCTCCCTCTGCAGTGCTTGTTACATCCTGAGGCTCCGTGGTCATCTGAGCCAGACCCAATCCGTTAACTGTGATTTCCTCTATTCAGAGAACACTGTCCACACTCCCCTCCACGCAGCACGTGCAGGGGAGACGGGTCAAAACAGAAACTGGGAAAGACCTGTGCCATTGTTTGACTGCATTTGCAGGCATCCAGAGACAAGGATCTTCCTTTCTGAGTGAAGTCGGTATGGGCAGTGACATCACAGGCTTGGTCTTGGCAACCCCTTTCCTAGTACCCAGGATCCTGTGTTAAATCCAGCTTCTCATCTATATGCCAGATCCCAGCTCTACTACTTACTATATGGCCATAGGCAAGTTTACTAAACCTTTCTCTGCTTCAGTGTTTTATCTGCAAAATGGGGGTAATACTGGTTGTTCTAATGATTAAATGAGATATTATATGCCAAGTACTTAGTACCCGGCACAGACCAGGCACTCAATCTATGTTAGCTATTCTCTCTCTCTCTTTTTAAAATTTTAACTTAGAAGCCTTTTTTTTTAGAGTGTTTCAGAAAAACTAGCTTGAGAATTCTCAAGAATACAGATCAGTGAAGGGGCAGGACGCTGGAGCCGGGGTCTCAATTTAGATCTTCATCTTAAGCAAGAGCTCTGCTGGCTACCAAAAGCTGTCACCCAGGGAGCCAATTAGTGCCAACTACTATGTTTTGGTTGCCATGTCCACTAAATTCATCCTGGAAAATCCAGCTAGTCTGGGGGCTGCAGATGAGCTAAAGTGGTTTCCTGTCCCTCAGATAGTTGTGACTGTGATTACAGCAGCCTTTCAGAAAGAAAAGGAAGAGAGAGAAAAAAAAAGATTCAATCTTATTTCCTTTTGCTTCTTTCAGCTCTAATATGAGAGGAGAGGTTTTCCATTCCCTCTTTTCACTGAGGTCTAGAGTTTAATGCCCCCTCCAGTGTTTCTAAATCTGAAAGTTGCAATTCAAGCCATCCCCTGGGGGTTTGTGATCTGAGGGCTATGCCAACAGGAAGATGTATGGTTAGTCTGTGCTTTTAAGGGGAAGTGCACAGCCTTTCTATAGAATATGCTACAGGGGCTGGGATTTAGAGTGGTATTTGGTGGAGTGACAAAACTGTCACAAAGCAGTGTCAAGGAAAACAATTTGGTGTTTGAGGGGAACGTCAACTCTTGACTTAGCAGCTGGACTTGGCTAGCCTCAGTCAGGAACTCAAGTAAAATGGTGAGAGTAGGATCCTTGAATGGGAAGTAACCATCAGTTGTCTGCAGGGCTGCCCAGACTTCCAGGCTGTCAGAGTGATCTGGCTCTAACTAGCAATTTAGCCGTCAAAGTTGCCCCCTAATACGCAGCTGAGCCCGACTTCAGGGATGAGTATTTATGAAATCCAGAAACAACTACCTGGGCTTTCACAGAGACCAACTGTCTCTGAACCAGATCCCCAAAGGGCCTTGAATTCCCTTGAGGCCAAGACCCAGCCTGCTTTCTTCCTCCTGTAAAAGTTATGATGAAAAGCGGAAGTGTTGCCCAGAGCTCTGAAGCTCCTGGGAGACTCCAAGCTCCTTTATTGCTCTCGGCCCAGCCCCAGGGGTCTCCTATTTCAGGCTGAGTTCTAGCCAGGAAAGCCCTGTGCACTCTGAATCTTATGTAAGCTTCACCTCCTCCACCTGCTTATTTTCTTGCTTCAGAGAAACTGCATGAAATGAGAGGATTTGGGATTGCTTGAAGAGATTCCCATTTCAAATGAAGAGCAAAAGTTGGGAGGGGGAGGTGGTCTCCAGACCTAGAGGAAAAGTGTAGGGTCCTGGTGACACTGCTGGGGAGGGTCTCTGGTTACACTTTGCCTTCCTGGCTCTTTGCTGTCACTCAGTACTGCCGCAGAGCATTTCCCTGTGAATGTGTGTGCTCATGCGCAGAGGAGCCGCAGGCTCATCTCCAGCTTGTCTGCATTCACAGCTGCAGGCAGGACTTGATTGCTGTCAATCAGCCTGTCTCTTATAGTTTAATAACTTTTTGCCAGTTTCAGTGAAGAATGGGAAGATGCAATGGGAGTCCCTGAGGGCTCTTTCCTATGATCCCTTCTCATATGGTGTAGCTGGCTGCTTAAAGCACACTTGCAAGTTTTTCTGTGATCCTGTTGCACTTCTCAAGTGTAAAAAAGCCCAGCTGGAGGAATCCTTTGGTCCAGCAGTCATTCTGTTGAAACAAAGGTTATGGAGGTCTGATAACTAGTCCCATGGTGTCTGCCCCATAGTGTCTGTCCCCAGGCTGGCAGGGGATGGAGCATGGGACAGATCAGTTAGAAACCTCACTAGAACCAGTACTCCCTGCTTTATTATTCTGCTTGCTGTCTTCCTTGGTAATAGGAATGGAACATGGTAAAGAATCTGCCTGCAATGCAGGAGACCTGGGTTCAATTCCTGAGTTGGTCAGATCCCCTAGAGAGGGAAATGGCAAACCACTACAGTATTCTTGCCTGGAAAATCCCATGGAGGGAGGAACCTGGTGGGCTAAAGTCCATGAGGTCACAAAGAGTCAGACATGACTGAGTGACTAACATAATATATCATATTTTGGGGATCACATTCTTCTTCCTGTGCGTATCTGTCTGAGTCTACAAGCCTTCTCCAATGTAAGTTTGGTCAGAGTGACATCATTCTGTTATATCTTTTGTGAACCAGTTGTTAGGGAACCTGGTAGGGACTCGGGGGAAATCCAAGTTTCTTTCTCACTGTATTTAATTATGATGATAATTATATTGGACATATAAAATAGAAAAGCTTGATATTGGAAAGCTTTCTACCTCTAGAAATATCTGTCTTCTAAAGTAAGAGAAACCATAACTTGGTTCTAGAATTTGCTCCTCTTAGTCATCCATCCAGGTTGTCGACTTTGGCTGCTTCAGCAGGAGACTCTGGCTGGTCCAAGTGGATGACTTTGTCATTCTGTGACCCAGGATTATAGATGACTCTTTTTCCTAAGCTGCAGCTGTGATCAGTTACACTTTAGAATATCACGTCTCCATAGGGTCAGGCATCCATAAGTAATGTGGCTGAAGTCCAAATATGCAAACCTGCAGTCTTTCATCTCTCCGTGGAGGGTCTGAACCCTGAAAAAAAATGATGGGTATAGGCTTGCAGAGGCAGTGGAGGAAGAAGGATCAGGTTAATAACTGTCTTTTCAAGGTAATGATTCTATAAACGCCTCCTCTTGTTTTCTTTCTGTTTTATCTGTAGTTCCAAATTGTCTTTCATGAGTCTATGTTATCATGGGAAAAAATAAGCTTAGTTTTGCAAAAACCTTTCTAGAAGAAATACAGGTAATATTTTTCATCAAGAAAATCTCAAATAATATATCAAAACATTTTAGAGATATAATTTCAGATTCATTAAGGAGCCCTAAAGGTCATCTGGCCCAGTCTTCTCATTGTGCAGACAAGGAAACTGAGGCCCAAACCTCAGCATTAGCGTCAACCATGGGCACAGACGACTGCCTTCTTATCCCCAAAGAGCTCTCCCTAAGACTGTTAGTGTGTGACCCCAGTGACAGAGTGACATGAAGGCTGCATGCAACTTTGAAGGACAATACTACAAATACTTTATATAGGAAATCTAAGCAGGATGACTTAGTAAATCCTGAGTAAGAGAATAGAAAGGAGAGACCAACATAGGAATGAAAGCACTATTCTTCCTTGAGAGGCCTAGTCACCTTAAAAATGGGTGCAATGAATGTGCTGAAGTGGAGTAGGGAAGTTAATAGGAATCAAGGGAAGGGGAAGCCCAGAGGCCCTCTTTTTATGAATTTTTAGCTTCTGGTGTCCATCATTTATTTCCTTAAGTGTAGAGCATCAAGGACCAGAAGGAGAGGTTTTCTTCAGAGAAGAAGGGAATGACCAATTCTGTGAACTCTAACGTGTTTGACTTGGAGGACCCATTGCTGAAAAGTGGGTATTTAAGTAAAATTGCTATACTTGATGATCAAACAGATGCTGAACAGTCCTCTTTTATTTGGCCACTCGACTTCCAAAGAGAGTATAGTGGCTTCCAGAGGAGAAATCTAGAAGAGGAAAAGAAGAATGTATTAGGCTGGCAAAGTAAGTGATCAATACTAAGTGCATAATTGTCTAAATCCATACTCCAAACCCGCTGCTCAAAATGGCTTGACTTGCCCAGGATTATTTTACCTGCAGGAGTAAGCCAAGCCAGAAGCAGATCCCAAACCGCTTTCTCTGAGAAATCTGCATCTCTGCAGGTGCCTGGACCTTATCACATTCTCCTCCTTGAAGCCTGACAACTGCTTGATTCCAGGCTGACACCAGAAGGCAGGCCCACCTAGGTTTCCCAGCACCCCATCCAGGGAAAAGAGGTGCCATTTACCATTCCGGTGTCCTTGGTGTTGCCTCCCTCCCACGCAAAGCCCTCCAGCTGCGTGTTTGCTTGTAGGCTGTGGTGGGATTAATACATTTATTTTGGGACATTAACGCCATGGGTGGGATGCACATTGAAGATTATAGTAATAAATGATGCTTTGGCACTACTCTCTCTCCTCCACCCCCTTCCCTCAGTATGGGGTGAAGGCACAGTTCCAAGCTGTGCGCAAAGCACCACAAATAACACTCATTAAATTGTGGCAGTCCATGCTGGGGGGAAACGGGCCGGGGCCTTTGACTCACTGCATACCGTGAGCTGGCATAAGCAAGGAATTGTGCCTGACTCCAGTGGGGGGTACTGCTATTCCCAGAAACAGAGGTGGGGTGGCTGAATGGGGAAGGACAGACCAGGGGGCTTGGGAGCTCGGACTGCTTAGATTCTATTCCTGTCTTAGGAGGCACCCGAGCTATAAGGTATTTGAGTTATGTGCCTTATGTTAGGAAAAGAAGGTGTGTATGTAGAACTGGGAGTAAGGATTCATAGTTCTTTTTCTGCTATGATCTTGAGGGTGACCTTGAGAAAGTCTTTCTGAAGCTGTTTGAGGACTGCAGCTGGTTGCTACACTGAAAGAATTGAAACAGTTCCAACGGCGCTCCAAAAACAGCAGTCTGGGGTCTTTCAGGGGCACCAGGGAATCCCAAAGGCCTTTCTAAGGATCTTTAGCAGTGAACTTCATTTAACATTGGCGGGGGGACATGTCAGCAGGGATAGAAGGGTCTCTGGGGGGCTGAAGCCTCTTTGTCACAACTTGTAAGCAGATGCACTAACCCTGTCTCTCTTCCCTTTCTGTGCCTCTAAAGCAAGCAGGGAGCTTACACAACCTAGGATTTATGTCAATACTCAGGCTAGAAAGAGGTGTCTGGGATTCATATCTGGGATTTTTAGGTTTCAGTCCTGTTTTAGATTTCCCTGCCCTGGATTGTGGGACAGGATTCTAAGCCCTTGTGCCTGTTCATCTGGATTACATGATTCTAGCAGTACTGAAATGTGTGTATAACATGCTTTTATTTGCCCAGCATCCAAGTTATATCATGCAAAAGCAGGGTACATGTTGCCCAGGTATGATGAGATGCTCCTTTGTTCCTGTCTGTCGCTGCTAACAACCTGTGATACCTCTTGAAAGACGCCAGTAGGATGAGGAGTATGGGAAAATCTGGGTGGTTTACCTTTCCTGTGGTTAGTTTTAACTTGCTGCTTGGAGCAGAGGGGGTGACACTGTCTTGCCTCCTCCCTGTGACAATGGTTGCTGTGGCAACACCACTGAAGATGAAAGAGACAAAGAAAGGAAGAACTGCAGCCTAGGAAGGGGGTGGGGCAAGGAGGGCCTAGAGTTACGGGGCACCTGTTTCCAATAGTGGTAGCAAGGAAACAGCACCCAAGTTGCGACCACTTTGTTTTTAGGTGCGTTGCCAAGACAATACAAACTAAACTGTCCTCTGAGGCAAGGAGTATATTTCCACAAACATCTTTGTGATACGTAGATGGATGAAAGAACTTGATCAAAGAGATGTGGTTTATTTGCCCCTGAGCACTAATCACTTCCCAGTGGTCTATGACTGGAAAAAAACATAAATAAAGGAAGGGAAAAAAGCAAATAAACAATGTGTTTGTGTCTAAGGGTTCTTTGAAGTAAAACACGAACACTGTTGGAGGTACTCTATTGGAGATGTCCTCTTGTACACCCCTGACCTGGGACTAGTTCCAGCAGGCTCCAGGACTTCAGACATGGGCAGAGGCTGTACAGAATACAATTTCTATCCAAGCAGTCTGTTGTTGGACCCTTTACCAAAGGTTTAGAGCCCTTGTCAGCATTTTTTGGGGTCACGCATTGGGAAGATAGGGGGATTATGATTTCCAGGGTCAGTTTCGAGTAAAAAGAGATCAGTTATGAAACTCCTTTCATGCCAGAATAAGCCTCCAGGGCCTTTAGAACCATCCCAGGTATTCCCTTCTTTCTTCAGTCCCACTTAGTGAAGATCTACTCTGTGGAAAGCTCTGCTGTTTCATTCCAGGACTTGGACCATGCAATACCCTAGTAACTTGACCTGTTCTTATATTCAACCCAGAGTTACCTTACTTCAGAATAATAACTATTTATGTTCATATGGACTAGACATTTTATATACATTTTTCTAGTTCTCTTTACCTTTTAGGATAGATATTTCTCTTCTGCAGATGAGAGATCTGAGCACAGCAAGGCTAACTGCCTTCCCAATGTCACACAGCTGGGAATGGTAGAGCTGGGACAGTCAATTCAGATCCAGGATATGAACCCAGATCTGTCTAACTCGACCTAATATGACATACTGCTTCCACCAGGAATTTGAGGCTTAAGAAAAGTTTAATTCATGTAAACAAATATCTATTGAGTACCTACTATGTGCAAGGTATAGGTTGCAGTTACTGCTAGTGATACACAAATGAATGGACCATGCTTTCAAGGAAATGGGTTCTGGTGGGGTGGTGAAGGTGGGGAAAGGGAGGTGAGACAAGTACACAGTAACCGTAATACAAGTAATATGAAATACACTTCTAGAGAAGTTCTTCCCCTTCACCCTCAGCTCTCTTTCGGGTAAATGCGCTGAAGTGAGGAGAAACAATGACCTAGCTTCACTGTCTCTGAACCACTACAAAATGAGGCCCTCAGCTATCTGGAAACAAATTAGATTTTAGAAAGCTAGGTGCGGTGGCAAACAGAGCAGAGCCGGAGCTCCCTTCATTCTTTCAACAAATGCTAACTGGGGACTTACCTGGTGGTCCCATGGTTAAGAATCTGCCTTGCAATGCAGGGATTGTGGGTTCAATCCCTGGTTAAGGAACTAAGATCCCACGTGCCACAGAGCAACTAAGCCCGAGGCCCACGACTCCCGAAGTCTGCCCACTCTGGAGCCCGTGCCCCACAGCTGGAGAGTCTGTGTGCCACGGCGAAAGGTCCCACAGGACACACTGAGGATTCTGCGTGCTGCAACCAAGACCTGACTCAGCCAAATACACAAATTTTTTTTTCAAGTGTTAGACTGAAAAAAAGACAAATACTGAGTAGATATCGTGTGTAAAGGCATTGTTCTAGACCCTGGGACTGCAAGAGTGAGTAAGATACTGCCGCTACCCTCACAGAAGCTCTCACACTGAGATGAGGGAGACATTCAGTATCTAACCACTAAATTAATATGTAATTACATTAATAAAAAGTACTATCAAGGAGAAATACTAGGTGCTATGAAAACTTATAATGAGGGACCTACCCTAGTCTGGGGAAGCTTAGAAGAGCTTCCTGGAAGAAGGAATTCTTGAGGAGAGCTCTGAAGAATAGGAATTAACTAGATAAAAGGGAAGCAAGGGTGAACCGTGTGTCAAGGTATCGAGGCGGGAAGGAACAGAGACGAGGTTACTAAGGCATCAGAGGCTGTGTGATGTTGGGCCTTTTAGACCATGTTAAGAATTTTCATCTCTGTCTTAGCAACATTGCTAACACCTGGGCTCTTAAGGTGCTCTACATAAGAAACAGCCAAAAGGGCACCCCACTCCAGTATCCTTGCCTGGAGAATCCCATGGATGGAGAGGCTTGGTGGGCTACGGTACACGGGTAGCAAACAGTCGGATACGACTGAGCGACTTCACTTTCACTTTCATGCACTGGAGAAGGAAATGGCAACCCACTCCAGTGTTCTTGCCTGGAGAATCCCAGGGACAGAGGAGGCTGGTGGGCTGCCGTCTATGGGGTCGCACAGAGTCGGACACAACTGAAGCGACTTAGCAGCTTAGCAGCAGGGTGGTAACAGTGGGAGAAGTGAATGAATTAAGAGAGATTTGGTAAATAAAGTTAACAGGACTTATTATTGAATTTGGATATGCAATATAAAGGAAGGAAAGGTATCAAAAACAATTTCTAGGTTTCTGGCTTGTACAACTGGATGAAATGGGGAATATTGCAGAGGGCTTAGTTGGGTAGGCAGGATTATGAGTTTAGTCTGAAACTGAAGAGTTTGGAGTTTCCATAAAACACCCAAGTGGAGACGTTTTAAAGATGGGAGGAGAGGTTGGGATAGAGATATGGGGTCTGCCCTCTGCATCCATAGGCTCCACCAACAGCGGATCAGATTTCTGCATCTAAGAAGGCAGAACCCATGGAGAGCCAACTGTACTGTGCCATTTTATATAAAGGATTTGAGCATCTGTGGATTTTGATATCCTTGGGGATCCTAAAATCAATCTTTCTTGGATAACAAAGGGAGGTTGTATATTTGAGTCCTCAGTGGCATTCTGCACTGTTGAATATGGTTTAATTATTATTAATCAATAATAATTATTAAGTTATTTCAAAATTCTAAATTTTATTCCTCAGTTGCACTAGCCACATTCCCAAGTATTCAGTAGCCCCTTGTGTCTAGGGAGTGCCATATATTGGATGGCACTCTATCATTTCAAAATACTTCTATTATTGCAAAAAGTTCTATTGCAGGGGTCTGCAAACTTTTCCTGTAATGGGCCAGGTAGCAAATATTTTGGGCTTGGTGGGCCATGTGGTCTCTGTTGCAGTCACTCAACTCTGCTATTGTGGTGCCAAAGCAGCCACAAGCAATACACAAACAAGGGCATGCCTGTGGTCCAGTAAAACTTTATTTAGGAGAACAGGCTGCAGACCAGATTTAGCAGTCAGCAGTAGTTTGCCGAACCTTGTTCTGCTGGATGGTTCTGGTATAAATGATAAACTGAAGTCATAGGTACATATAAGATCATCTGGGAAAAGAGAACAGAAGAGAGCCTAGACCTAAACCTTGAGAGCCTCCAATACTTAATGTTGGCAGAAGTGTCCAGAAAGAAAAAAAAAAAAAAGGAAAAACTGTGATGCCCCAGGAGCCACGGAAAGAGTGTGTGTCAAGAAAGGTGAAATGAAAAAAAAAAAAAAAAAGGTGAAATGATTAACACTGCTGAATGCTTCAAGAGGTCAAGCCTCAAAGAGCTGAAACTTTGCATTTGATTTAGTATCGTAGAGAACTTTGGTTTCCTAAAGACATTTCAGTGGAGAAGGAGTAGAAGCTAGGTTGAAGCGGGCTGAAGAGTGTGTGGGACATAGGGAAACGGAAAGAGTAAATGTGTTGAGGAGCCCAGTTATGAAAAGAAGAGAGACATGAGCGATCCTGGCCCCTACCCCCACCCCAGTCACCTTTCTACTCTGTTCCTCTCAGTCTTTGCTAGCTTCTTGACCTCTCCTTAACCTTTTTATCTCCCTTAATAAAAAAATACAGTATAATTTACTTGAAGTAAAATGTACCTTATCAGAGTATAGTTCTGTGAATTTTAACAAATATATAGTCATATAAACACCACCACAATCAAGATATACGCAGTTCCATCATTCCCAAATTCCCCCAGCCCCCTCCACAGTCACCCCTCAGCCCTTAGTAGTTGCTGGTCTGTCTGCTGTCCCTATATTTTTTTCCTTTACAAGAAATGTCACATAATTGGAATCATACAATATGTGTGTATCCTTTGGGGTCTGGCTTCTTTCACTTAGCATAATGCCTGTGAAGTTCGTCCATGTTGTGTGTGTCCATAGTTCATTCCGTCTTTAATTGCTGAGTAGTATTACATTGTATGGATGGATTACAGTTTGTTTATCCATTCCTCAGTTAGGGGACATTTGATTGTTTATACTTTTTGATGATTACAGGTAAAGCCATTATAAACATTCACTTGACAAGTTTACATGTAGACGTAAGTTTTAACTTCACTTGAGTAGATACCTGGGAGTGGGATTGCTGGGCTGTATGATAAATGTGCCCTTAAGAAACTACCCGTACTCCCTAAGGTGGCTCAGAGGTTAAAGCGTCCGCCTGCAATGCTGGAGAGCCGGGTTCGATCCCTGGGTTGGGGAGATCCCCTGGAGAAGGAAATGGCACCCCATTCCAGTACTCTTGCCTGGAGAATCCCATGGACTGAGGAGCCTGGTGGGCTACAGTCTATGGAGTCGCAGAGAGTCGGACACGACTGAGCAACTTCACTTTAAGAAACTGCCACAGGAACTTCCCTGGTGGTCCAGTGGTTAGGACAGCTCCCCACTTCCACTGCAGGGGGCTCGGGTTTGATCCCTGGTCAGGGAACTAAGCTCCCGCTTGCCATATGCTGTGGCCAAAAAATACGTGAAGGAAAATTATTTTAAAAAAAAGAAAGAAACTACCACAGTAGCTATACCATCTTGCATTCCCAGCAATGTCTGAGAATTTCAGATACTCTGTACCTTTGCCAGCATATGGTATTGTCATAAACAAAACAAACAAAAAACCCAAAGCAACAATAACAAAAATTCTAATTAGGTATATAATGAGATCTAATTGTGGTGTTAGTGTGAATTTCTCAAGTGACTCATGATGTTATACAAATTTTCATGTGCGTATTTGTCATCCATGCATCCTCTTTGGTGAAGTGTCCAAACATCTTGTCCTTTTTACAGATTGTATTCATATTATGGATATTTGAAAGTTCTTTATATATACTGGATAAAAGTCCTTTGTTAGATTTTTGATTTGCAAATATTTTTTCCAGTCTGAGGTTTGTCTCTTCATTCTCTTAGAAGTGTCTTTCAAAGAGCAGTTTTAAGTGTGTGTGTGTGTGTGTGTGTGTGTGTGTGTGTGTATTTTTCGGCCATGCCAAGCAGGCATGTTGGATCTTAGTACATCAACCAGGGATCGAACTTGTGCCTTTTTGTAGTGGAAACATTGTCTTCTTTTTTTTCTTTTCTCCTTAACTTTTTATTTTATATGGGGTGCAGTTGATTAATAAACAATGTTGTGATAGTTTCAGAACAGTGAAGGGACTCACCCATACATATACATGTATCCATTCTACCCCAAGCCCCACTCCCATCCAGGCTGTCACATCTCATTGAGCAGAGTTCCATGTGCTATATGAAGCATTGAGTCTTAACCAGTGGACTGCCAGGGAAGTCTTAGAGCAATTTTTAATTTTGACAAAGTCCAATTTATAATTTTTTTCTCTTATGGGTTGTGCTTTTGGCGTATCTAAGAAATCTTTGCCTAACCTAAGGTTGCAAAGATTTTTTCCCTGTATTTTCTTCTAGAAGTTTTACAGTTTTAGGTTTTATATTCACTTCAAGTTAATTATTGTATAAGGCACAAAGTATAGATTGAGGTTTTTTTGTACATGGCTAGCCAATCATTCTAGCACTATTATGAATGGATCACCCTAAGCTTTCAATACTGAGGTTCCTCCAGGGTTGGTCCTAGATCTGATTCTTTTCAATCTAGTGGTGTGGCTAGAGAAGGAATTCAAATTGATATAGACTTTTTTTTTTTTTTGTCTTAGAGAAAGGATGAGGTTTTATTTATAAGTGAAGAAAATTGATTGTAAAGCTTCTTGAGAAGGAGAAAAGGGGAATGGGCTCTAAAACTCACATGGAAGGACAAGATATCATCTGAATGCTGATAAATGCCCTGGAAGGAGGTGTGGGGTGGGGAAAGGGAGGATGTTGCTATGTCTCTGCAGTCTCAATGCCTGAAGACAAAAGAATCCTAAGCCAGCAGGCCTCTCCTTCTCCTCCTTCCCCACAGGAAAGGGGAGTCCACAACTTTGAACAGCAGAGGAAACAAAAGTTACTCATGGGGAATTGGCAGCTACTGCCAAGATGATCAAATGGAACATTGGAACACATCAGGCCCAGAGGTGAGGAAAAAGGGAAGGTAGGCAGGGAAAGAAACGAGGGCCCTCTAGGGAAACACAAGAGTTGATGGGCCTCATAGTTGCTAATTAGTGTTTGGTGCGTATTGAGAAGTAAGAAACATTTAGTCCTCTATGGGCAGTGAGGTGGAACTGAACCAAGCCTCAACTCACTAGAAGCTTGGAATAACAGGCTTCAGTGTACGCAAGGGAGTCATTTGGAATGGAAACCAGTAGGATGATCCTGCACATGGAATTCTCAGAATCTGAAAGGCTAGCATCTGGCCCTGGGGGTGAAGAACACACAAACAGGCTATGGCTAACCCCCAGGGGTTCGCCTGGTGTGTGTCAGGAGGCCCACTGAGCAAACATTAAAATGAAAGCCAAGAACTTCCCTGGCGGTCCTGTAGCTAAGACTCTAAACTCCCAAAGCAGGGGACCCAGGTTCTATCCCTGGTCAGGGAACTAGATCCCACATGCTACAACTAGAGACCCTGCATGCTGCCATTAAGGCCCAGCCAAATACATAAATATTTTTTAAAACTGTATGTATATTTTAGAAGATGAAAACCAGAGTCAGTGTGGTTTGCTCAACTCTCAGAGTAGGAGTCTGAATCAGTAGGCATGGTCTGGGGTCAGATTCTTAAATTACAAATGAGCTCTCTCCATACTGGGAGGACGGGGTCCTGTAGAGTGGTGGTCTGCAGCCTTTCTGGCACCAAGGGCTGGTTTCATGGAAAACCGTTTGTCCACAGACCAGGGGTTGACGGGAGTGGGGGTGGTGGTGGGGATGATTCAAGTGCATCACATTCATCGTGCACTTTATTTCTATTATTATAACATCAGTTCCACCTCAGATCATCAGGCATTAGATCTGGAAGCTGGGAACCCTTGCTCTAGAGTGTATACCAAGGAACTGCTGAGGACTGTGGATTGGGAGAGTAGTTCTTGAATACAGCTGTCTAACTGCGGAAATGGAAGGAAGTCATGATCCCTAGGACTTTCCTGCTTAGCCAGGGATTGCTCTGCTGTGCGGGAGAACTTGTCAAATTCAGTTTCACGTTGGACATGCTTCTCATGTGGTATGTGTGTACCACATGCATACACATGCTTATGTCTTTGGCTGGAGACTCGGATATAGCGTAGCATAGTGTTCAAGAGGGTGGACTCTGGAGTTGGACTGTCTTGGTTCAAATCCTGTCTTTGCTACTTCTTAGCTATATGACCTTCAGTCAGTTCAGTTCAGTTCAGTCGCTCAGTCGTGTCCGACTCTTTGTGACCCCATGAATCGCAGCACGCCAGGTCTCCCTGTCCATCACCAACTCCCGGAGTTCACTCAGACTCATGTCCATCGAGTCGGTGATGCCATCCAGCCATCTCATCTTCTGTCGTCCCCTTCTCCTCCTGCCCCCAATCCCTCCCAGCAGCAGTCTTTTCCAATGAGTCAACTCTTCAGTCCTTCCAATGAACACGCAGGACTGATCTCCTTTAGGATGGACTGGTTGGATCTCCTTGCAGTCCAAGGGACTCTCAAGAGTCTTCTCTAACACCACAGTTCAAAAGCATCAATTCTTCGGCACTCAGCTTTATTCACAGTCCAACTCTCACATCCATACGTGACCACTGGAAAAACCATAGCGTTGACTAGAAGGACCTTTGTTGGCAAAGTAATATCTCTGCTTTTCAATATGCTATCTAGGTTGGTCATAACTTTCCTTCCAAGGAGCAAGTGTCTTTTAATTCCATGGCTGCAGTCACCATCTGCAGTGATTCTGGAGCCCCCCAAAATAAAGTCTGACACTGTTTCCCCGTCTATTTCCCATGAAGTGATGGGACCAGATGCCATGATCTTCGTTTTCTGAATGTTGAGCTTTAAGCCAACTCTTTCACTCTCCTCTTTCACTTTCATCAAGAGGCTTTTTAGGTCCTCTTCACTTTCTGCCATAAAGGTGGTGTCATCTGCATATCTGAGGTTATTGATATTTCTCCCAGCAATCTTGATTCCAGATTGTGCTTCTTCCAGCCCAGCGTCTCCCATGATGCACTCTGCATATAAGTTAAATAAGCAGGGTGACAATGTACAGCCTTGACATACTCCTTTTCCTATTTGGAACCAGTCTGTTGTTCCATGTCCAGTTCTAACTGTTGCTTCCTGACCTGCATATAGGTTTCTCAAGAGGCAGGTCAGGTGATCTGGTATTCCCATCTCTTGAAGAATTTTCCAGTTTATTGTGATCCACAGAGTCAAAGGCTTTGGCATAGTCAATAAAGCAGAAATAGATGTTTTTCTGGAACTCTCTTGCTTTTTCCATGATCCAGCAGATGTTGGCATTTTGATCTCTGGTTCCTCTGCATTTTCTAAAACCGGCTGGAACACCTGGGTAAGTTAATTAACCTCTTCTGGATCTTAGTTTTCTTATCTGTAAAGTGAGACTAGTAATGTTACCTATCTTATAGGGTAAGAATTCAATGTGTTATATTGTAAGAATTCAACGTGTTAAGGTACTTAGAAAAGTGACTGATACAAAGTATTATATATATATATATATATATATGATTTTTAATAAGATGAGCTAGTGAAGTGAAGGTTGCTCAGTCGTGTTTGACTCTTCGTGACACCATGGACTGTAGCCCACCAGGGTCCTCTGTCCATGGGATTTCCCAGGTAAGAATACTGGAGTAGGTTGCCATTCCCTTCTCCAGGGTATCTTACCAACTGAGGGATCAAACTTGGGTCTCCTGCATTGCAGGCAGGTCCTTTACCATCTGAACCACCAGGGAAGCCTTAAGATGAGGTTGGGAGAGAAGATGAGGTAGCGTGGGATTCTAAAGTCTTTTGATTCCCTCCAGTTCCCCGAGATGGGTTCTACAAGGACATGGAAGGATTTGCTAAGCAATTTAACTGTCATTATTTCTGAGGTCGGAAGAGCTCAGTATTGAAAGAAGTAGAAGAGCACCTGAAAGTTAGTAATCCATGCCAGGCCAGAATGAGAGGCTGAGAGAGAGCGCAGCTGAGAAACAGATGCTCACCTGTCACAGCTCTTGTGGGTTAGACTCGATCCTCTGCAGGTGTGAAGTTTTGTGAGAGACGCTCATAGAGCATGTGATTCACATCGAGTGGACCTCCATGCCCCCTTGGTTTGCCTAAAATATGGTTAATCTGATGGCTTCCAGATAGATGCACTAAAGGATCTTTATTCACCTAAAATTGCTGAGTTCCTAGGAGATACACAGGAGGGTTAGGGCAGGGACCAGAGACCAGTAAAGGGCTGAGTATGATGTAGAGGGTGGGAGCTGACAACTTGTGATTTAACTGCCCCAACCCCCACACTGCACCAAATCACTAACCACTAAATCCAGAAACCCAGAGTGTTTGGAGCAGCTATTTTGAGAACTGGCTGCAGAGGGTGCAGGGAGGAGGGGCAAGTTGAAGCTCTAACATATTACATTTTAGAAGGTATGAGAGACATTTCAAGGAGGATTGTATAGGAGTTTTCTTCTTTTTAGAACCCTTTTCTGCTCTCCCTAGTGACCTTTCATAAATTTAAGTCAAATAGAGCTGAGAAGCCCTGGGTGACCAGACAGCTGCTGTGCCATGGCTCCATTCCAGGGTCAGTAATCTCAGGAGAGACTCAGGAAGGCAACAGCTGGCCAGGCGGAGGGAGAGGGGTGGCCTGTGTGGTTCAGTCCCGATACACTCCTGCTTAGTGGATTCTCAAGGTTAGCTGATACGGGAGGGAATGTAGAGGAAGAGACAGCTACTCGAAGGGAGCTATTTAGAATCGGAGTCCAGATTTTCCTCCAAAGGGGAGGGAAGAGAGAAAAGAATTGGTAGATTAAGGGAATGGGCTTAGAGAGAGAGGGGGAGGGAGGAAGGGAGGGATAATAGTTAAAGCAAGGATCAGATTTGGGGATTTGCTGGTAATAGAGAAGGTAGGATTTGAAGTCAGAGATCATGGGACTACAGAACTTGCCTCTACACCTGTGACCCTCTTGTCTGAACTATTGAATGTTATCCTATTACTAAACACCCCATCCATGTCATGCTTTTGCAGTGTGGATAGACCTCTTGTGATGACACTGTGGCATCATGCAAAATGTCACCTAGCTAACTACTGGATCATTATATTGATTGTGTGAGAAAAATTTTCCTGTAGAAAGACAGGAAGACCATGGGAAAAGAAAGAGTATTGAGTGGCCAGTCTCCCAAGAGTCTCAGGAATAGCCCTTCCTCTTGTGAAACCTTTTCTTTCCTTTTGTCAAAGGGGGCCAAGGAGGAATTCTATAGGGTTTGGGGAACAATTTTGTGCATGTTCTTTCAGATTTTTAAATAAAAATGTACATATACATGGATAAACAATTTATAACTTTTATAAAAATTGGACCATATCAACTTATAATCTCCTTTCAAAAACATTAGAGCAAAAATTAACACATTGTAAATCAACTATACTTACATAAAATTTTAAAAATAATTTAAAAATTAGATAGTTATCTTATAACTGTCTGCTATCTCCAGTACTTTGCAAGATGTTCAGTTCAGTTCAGTTCAGTCGCTCAGTCGTGTCCGACTCTTTACAATCCCATGAACCGCAGCACGCCAGGCCTCCTTGTCCATCACCAACTCCCAGAGTTCACTCAGACTCACGTCCATCGAGTCAGTGATGCCATCAAAGCACAAATAAATCACAAGACTTGAAAAAGCAGTGTAGATGTGACCAGTATATCCTTTGAAAATCCCATCTTAACCCTGGTGGTTCAGTGGTTAAGAAAGTGCCTTGCAGTGCAGGGGACATGGGTTCATTCAGTCCTTGGTCTGGAGACTAAGATCCCACATGCCTGGGAGAAACTAAATCAGCACGCCACAACTGCTGAAGCCCTCTCGCTGTGGAGTCCCTGAGTAGGCACTGCTAGAGCCTGTGTACCTCAACGAAAGACCACACATGCTGCAATGAAGACCTGATGGAGCCAAATAAGTAAATAAATAAAATCACATATGGTCAATAAAGCAATCTTAGTTTGGCCCCACTTTTTAATATCCAAAAGGATGGGATTGTCCATTTACCTAAGAATTCTTAAATCTGTAATTTACTTTTAAAGACACTTTCCCTATCAAATACAGTACAGCATCAGTGTTTTATAATCATAATTTTTGTTTTACCTTATTTTCTATTTTAAAAACCATTTATTTATTTGACTTCCTTGAGTTCTAGTTGTGGCACTCGGGATCTTTGTTGTGATGCAAGGAGCATGTGGGCTTGGAAGCTGTGGCTTGTGGGCCTAGTTATTCCATGTCGTGTAGAATCTTAGGTCCCCGACCAGGGATTAAACCTGTACCCCCTGCACTGCAAGGCAGATTCTTTACCACCAAGGAAATCCCCAAGTGTTATTTTCTTATTTCCCTCTATCTTTTTATTAGAGAAGTTTTTCAGAGTTGAAAGAATTGTTTAATGCACATCCATATCCTTTCCACCTAGCCTCAGTAATTGTTAATATATTGGCATATTTCTGTCAACGTGTGACAGTATTCGATCTTGTGGACGTCGTACGGTGGTTAAGAGTGTGGAGTCAGTCTGCCTGGGTCCCAGAGCCAGTTTCACTGTTTTCTGGTAGTGTGGCTTGAACTTGGGCAAAATCTTTAGTGTCTCTAAGCCTGTTTTCTCACCTATAAAACAGGATGACATCTCAGAGACTTCAGAGGATGGTATGGGATAGGATTTGGCACATAATAATTGCTTGAGAAGTATTTGGGAACATGTCCTATTTGCTCATCAGCCTGGAAGATAGGGACACTATCTTGACTGGTTTTACTTTAAATCTATGCCCATTAACTTCAAGTGAGCCCTGCGGGCTGCCTGGTCGTCCTGCCACATCTCCCCAGTCGTTCACTCTCTTAGCTTTGTTCAATGACTATTTCACTCAGTCACCTCTCTCCTCTAATCTTAAATACTTTCTGCTCCTCCTTCATTCTTAGCTGACGAGTGTGCTTGCGTCACTGAGAAAATAGAAGAGAACTTTCATACATTCCCGTTACTCTTGCCACCTTACTGCCATCTATACCCCTATTCTGTGTCTTCATTCCTATATTGTGGATAAACTGTCCATAGCTCTGTTTAAGGCCAACCTATTTACTTGTGCTCTAGATCAATTTAGTTTTGCCTGTTCAAGATCACTCTAGTACTTATGACTTCTGTCTTCTGCACCGTCAGGTTTTCCTTCTCTACTAAATCATTCCCATGACCCCACATCCTGTCTCAGCTACTGTCCAATTTCTCTGGGTCTCTTTGAAGCAAAAGTCTTTGAAAGAGCCATCTTTATTCACACATCCATCAACAAATCCAACTTATTCTACCATGAAAATTGTCTCAAGCTTATCACCTCTCTCACTACCACCCTAGTCCAAACACCCACGATCTGACCTGTAAGATCCTTGCAATTGTTTCCCCTCTTTCTTTCTTGTGTCTCTCTAATCTGTTCTCCACCCCACAGTCAGTGATCCTTTAAAAACACGTCAGACCATGTTTCCTTCAGCATCAAACCTTGTGATGTCTTTTCATCAACTCAGAAAAAATCCAGGACTTCCCTGGTGGTCCAGTGGTCGGGAATCCGCTTGCCAGTGCCGGGGACATGGGTTCAGTCCCTGGTCTGGGAAGATTCCGCATGCTGCGGGGCTGCTGAGACTGCACACTCCAAAGAATGTGCTCTGCGACAAGAGATGCCACCGCCATGAGCGGCCCATGCACTGCAGCGAGAGAGCAGTCCCTGCTTGCCACAGCTGCAGAAAGCCCACACACTGCGTGAAGACCGAGGGCGGCCAAAACTAAATGAGTGAGAAAAAAGAGGGGGAAATCTACCTTTCCCCTGGTCCAAAGACATTCATATTCTAGCACCTACCCACCTTCATTTCCTATACCCTCTGCCTTTCTCACTCAAATCCAGACGTGCTGATTTTTTCTCTTTCCCTGAACGCACTAGGCACAAAATCTGCCTCAGTGACTTTCCACTTGATGCTTCATCTGCCCCCAAGGCTCTTTTAGATATTCACCTGACTGGCTCTTATATGTCATTCAAACCTCTATGTCACTCATCAGAGAGGCCTTCCTAGACTACTCTGCTTTATTTTCCTTCTTGGCGCTTGTCACTAACTGGCATAATTGTTTAATGAGTTCAGGGACTTATTAATAATTTTGCTCATTTCTGTATCCCTAATATCTAGAACAATAATTGACATATACTGGGCAGTGATCTATTTGTTGAATGAATGAATCTTGTGTTTCTTCTATACCCTTTTCATGTATAGAACAGTGCTAAACTCAAATATAAGTCCATGATAAGTATTGATAAAACTATGGTGGAAACAGCATAATCTACAGAATTGATGCTTTGAAACTGGTGGTGGAGAAGATTCTTGAAGATCAAACCAGTCAATCCTAATGGAAATCAACCCTGATTATTCATTGGAAGGACTGATGCTGAAGCTGAAGCTCTGATACTTTGGCCACCTGATGCGAAGAGCCTACTCATTGGAAAAGACCCTGATACCGGGAAAGATTGAGGGCAGGAGGAGGAGGCGACAGAGGATGAGATGGTTGGATAGTATAACTGATTCAACAGACATGAGTTTGAGCAAACTCTGGGAGATGGTGAAGGACCAGGAAACCTGGCATGCTGCAGTTCATAGGATTGCAAGGAGTCAGACACAGCTTAGCAACTGAATAACAGCATAACATAAGCTGGATTCTATAGCTTCCTAAAGTAGAACCCTTATATCTGGCAGTCATTTAACAACGATTTGCATCTGTAAAATGAGGGATAATATTTTATACTCCATTGAGCTCTCCCAAGGATGAGATGAGAAAATATTTTAGAAAGTACCAGTTTCTGTATTTTGAAAATAAAGTACTCAAAATTGTGAAATAAACAAGCTCTAAGGGGACCCAGAAGCCTACAGGAGTGACTGTTTCAAGATGAATTGTACCTTGAGCCTGAGGAATGAGCAGATGAAGCAGTTTTATTGATAAGATTCTGAGGAAGGGGAGTTACTATTATGTTACATCTAACTCTCCATCTGAGCAGAGAGGCTGGCAAGAAGCACACATACGAATTGACAAGTCTCACTTCGTGTTCATGAACTTGGCCTTGTGAGGAGTCTTAATGCTTCCCAGAAATCTTGCTACTGTTTCCTAATCTACTCACTTTCCTCCTCTCCTAGGTGAGTATTTCATCCCTTCTTCTCTGCCCTCCTCCTTCAGTACCTCTTCTTGCCTCTTGAAGGATCACCTTGTTACCTATTTTACTTCAGATACAGAAGCAATTAGAAGAGATCTTGCAAATGTTCGCCCCTGCTGTATCTGGGTTCTTGTGGCTCTGCTTCTCCTCCAGTTACTCTGGATAATCTGTTCTTGGCTCCTATTCAAGGCTACCCCTCTACTCATGTGCTGAATCTTTCCCCCTTTCTCCTGCTCCAGCAATGAACCTCTTTCTCTCCTACAGTTTTTCCTTCTTTACTGGACTGTTTCCACAAAGCACAAATATTCTGTAACTTCTGCTGTCTTAAAATCTTCTTATGACCCCATGTTCCCCTCAAGCCACAGCCCCCATTCTTATTTCTTTGGAACTCCTTCTGTATCTGCAGCTTTAATGCCTGTCCTCCTTTTCTCTTAGGAACACACTACTATCAGATTTTTCCTCCCTTCCTCGACTGTAACTTCTCTTGTCACTGTCCCCAGTGATCTCCCCGTAGCAAAACCCAGTGGTCAGTTCTTGATCCTTATTTTACTAGGCCTACGTGCAGAATTTGACACAATCACTCTCGTCTCCATGAGACAGTTTCTCTGTGTGCTTCTCAAGTACTACAGTCTCCTGGCTTTTCTCCTGGCTTCTCCATTTTTTTTTTTAATTGACATTTTGTCACTTCTATACCTTCTAATCACTGGAACACCCCAGGATTTGACCCTGTTCTCTTCTTTATTCCTTGGTGATCTTACTCAGTCTCATGGCTTAAATACCAAACACATGTTAATTTTGTGTAATTTCTATCTCTGGGCCAAGACCTTCTCTTTAACTCATTTGAATATTCAACAGTGTATCAAAGCAAATGCTGGATCCTTCCATAGGCATCTCAAACTTGTCCAAAAATAAATCCCTGGATATTTTCCCTAATACCTGCTCTCCCTGCTGTCTTCTTCATTTCAGAAAATGGCAATTCCATTGTTTTTCATTTCCTCAGCCCTAAAACTGTGGAGTCATCCCTGACTCCTGTCTCACAGTGCCACTTATCCAATCAACCAGTCACTTTAGTCGTAGCTCAAAAATAGTGTCTGAGGGTTCCACGCCTGTGGATTCAATCAACTGAGGATTGAAAATATTTTTATAAAAATTCCAGAAAATTCCCAAAAGCAAAACTTGAATTTGCTGCAAGCCAGCAACTATTTATAGAACATTTACATTGTATTAGATATTATAAGCAATCTAGAGATGATTTAAAATATGTGGAAGGGTGTGCATGGGTTATATGCAAACATTACGCCATTTTATACAGACGTGCGCATCCATGGGCTTTTGTATCCTCAGTGGTCCTGGAACTCATCCCTTGTGGGTACTGAGACACAACCGAATACCAGAGTTGAGCTACTACTCACCGCTTCCACAGGCTTCCCAGGTGGCGCTAGTGGTAAAGAAGCTGCCAGCCACTATGTAAGAAGCAGGTTTGATCCCTGGGTTTGGAAGACCCCCTGGAGTAGGATATGGAACCCACGCCAGGGTTTTTGCCGGGACACAGGAGCCTGGCAGGCTACAGTCCACAGGGTGGCAAAGAGTCAGACACAATGGGCGACTGAGCGCACCACTCTCACCGCCACCTTGTTGATCCAAGCAGCCATTATCTCCTGCCGGGTCTTCTGCAATAACCGCTTAGCAGATCTTTCTGCTTCCTGCCGAGTGCCCCTTATGTGCAAATTGAAGGTCTCTAATGGCTTCTCCTCCCTTTTTTTTTTTAATTTTTATTTTTACTTTATTTTGCTTTGCAGTACTGTATTGGTTTTGCCGTACATTGACATGAGTCTGCCACGGCTTCTCCTCCCTCTTATGGTACAAGTCAAGCTCCTTAAAATGACTTCCCAGGCCCAGCGTGGTCTGCCGGCACTCCCAGGTGTTTCTGATCTCATCTCCATCTGTTGTTCCTCCTTCTTCCTCCTCTCCCCTCCAGGTACATTGGCTCCTCGCTGTTCCTCAAACAGGTTAGTGCCACTGCTGTTTCAGGGCCTGAGAGTGGGCTCTTGTCTAACACTCAGAAATTAATTGTCTGAGGAGACACATGAGCTGATGAAACAAGAGGCTTTATTGGAAAGGGAACCTGGACAGAGAGCAGTGGGGGAAGGGAACCCAGGAGAACTGCTCTGCCACGTGGCTCCCAGTCTCAGGTTTTATGGTGATGGCATTAGTTTCCAGGTTGTCTTTGGCCAATCATTCTGACTCAGGGTCCTTCCTGGTGGGACACGCATTGCTGAGCCAAGATGGATGCCAGCGAGAAGGATTCTGGGAGGTGGAAGGACACATGGCGTCTCCCTTTGACCTTTACTGAACTCTTCCGGTTGGTGGTGGCTTGTTAGTTCCGTGTTCTTTGTTGGGACCTCCTGTCATAAAATAACTCCCACGCACGGTTACTGTGGTGCCTGGCCAGGGTGGGCGGTTTCCGTCAGTGTGCTTCCCCTAGCACTTCCACCCCTTGAAAGCCCTTGCCCTCCGTCCGCAGGCCTTCCTCCCTTGCCTCCGTCAGCTCTCGGCTCAGATGCCGCCTTTCAGAGAGCGTTCTCCTGACCACTCTGTGCACAGCTGTGTTTCTCCATTCCCACCTGGCGTTTACTGCTTCCCTTTCCTGTCTTTGGTCTATAGCGCTCCTCACCGTTTACCATAATAATAATTTTCTAAAAGATTTTTTTTGATGTGGACCATTTCTAAAGTCTTTATTGACTTTGTTACAATATTGCTTCTGTTGTTTATGTTCTGTTTTTTCTTTTTTGGCCACAAGGCATGTGGGATCCTAGCTCCCTGACCAGGAATCTCACCTGCTTCCCCCCCAACTCAGATTCTTAATCACTGTACCAGTAGGAAGTCCATAATAACATAGTAATAGTTTTGTTTATTCATTTGTCTATCTAAATCCTAGAATGCGAACTCAAAGAGGGCAGGTTTTTCCTCTTTTGTCCTCTACAATTTCCTTAGCAACAAATACTTTTTGAATAATTTTTGATGACTTTTCTCCCTCTCTCTGATCTCAAGACTCACTTCTTCAAAAGGCTAAGAGATGTACTTGGTAATGGGAGGACTTGAAAATTATGATGGTGATTCTAAGGGGATGGTACCTTAATACTTCCATTAATATCTAATATTCTGATTTTTCTTTTCCAGCTTAACACCAAAACATCCCCAGCAACCAACCAGGCACCTGGCCCTGAGGAAAAGGGTGAGTGGGGATGGGCTAGGAAGTTTGTAGAGCAGGTAAATATAAGGACATGAAAATAAGTAGAGCTGTAAATCTGGAAGCTCCTAAAGTCAGATGTAACAGGAATAAGAATGTGATAAGTGAAACAAAGCACTAGTTTAGGACCACTATATCTATAGGCTTCCTTCTACTTTTTTCCTAAGAAGTAAACCTACCAGTATTTACTCTTTGATTTTAGAAACTGGTTCTGGAGTGCTTGGAAATAGGCGCACAGTCATAGGAAGAAACTCATCAAATAAGCCCAGACTCTGTCTCAATCAGAACTTGAGAGGAAGCTGGGGAAAGAGAGTGTGCTCTGGTACTCTGAATTGTTGTTTAGTCGGTAAGTCGTGTCTGACACTTTGCGACGCCATGGACTGTAACCAGGGTCCTCTGTCCATGGGATTTCCCAGGCAAGAATATTGGATTGGGTTGCCATTTCCTTCTCCAGGGGATCTTCCCAACCCAGGGATCAAACTGGCATCTCCTACATTGGCAGGCGGATTCTTTACCACTGGGCCACAAAGACAGCATTTAGGGATAAGTGATGACAGAAGACGTTTGTCATCTTGGTTTAAGCGTTGCAAAGCTCCTGAGTAATTACTATAACTAGTGCTCAGCCCAGGCACCCTGACTCAAGCTCCTAGGAGATTATTAGACATTCTGTGTCCTAGCAAAGGTTGCAGACTCACACAGTCTAAGCAGAAAGTGGACTTTAACCACTGTATTTTGGGCCTGGGGAAAAGGGCTGGGGCCCTTTCCTCATTAATGAAGCTCTCAACTGTCTGCAGGGAAAGCTGGCAGTGCCAAGAAGACTGAGGATGAGGAGGAGGAGATTGACATTGATCTGACGGCACCTGAAACAGAGAAGGCTGCCCTTGCTATTCAGGGCAAGTTCCGGCGATTCCAGAAAAGGAAAAAGGACCCCAGCTCCTGAATAACCAGCCTTGCCCTCTCCTTGCGCTCTGCTCCCTTCCCTCTCCTTTTCCACAGCTCTGACTCCGTGTGTCTTTGTCTCTTTGTTCCTCTAGCCTCTCACAGAGGCAAGTTCAACCCTTATACATTATTTATTCCAGCCCGTCAAGCTGTTGTTGTTGTAGAGGCACAAGGAACATGGGCAAGATGAAGAATTTAGTAGGCAGCCACTTGTCTAAGGGTGGACCATTTTCTCCTGGAGATACAGCCAGTATCTTGATCACTACCTATGCCTTCCCTACAAGGTTGAAGAGCAAGAGGATTTCAGGTTGAGAGAGAGCCCTGATAATGTGGGAGGGAGGGGAATGCCTTCAGAGTAGGGTGCCCAATGGCGGGGCATATACACTGTTCCACTGGTTACAAACGTTTCACTTCAGTTAATGTCTTTTCCCCTTCATTCACATCCTTCTCATCAGCACCTCAACTCCTCTCCTATGCGCTAAGCCACAGTGGGAACTGGAGCCTCCCTTTCCCCTAGGCAGACCTAAATCAGGCTGTTCCCATGTTAGTGCATGCTGAGTAGATTAGTTCCAAGGATGGGAGACTGGGACAAGGAACAATTTCCTTCATCATGTTAGTCGAGAACCGTAAGGGGCAGACGTGGAAGAGGTCCCAGGGGCCACAGGCAGGGAAATCGGAAGATTCGGGAAGGAAAGAAAAATGAAGGAGGAGGAGATCCCTAAAGATACAAGTTACCGCTTGTGTACTATGTAAAGGATTCTTGGGTCTTTGCTAACCTGCCTACCTTTAACCCCTCACGTCTAGATACTCTCAGAGGCCACACAAATCAAGTGACCCCTATAGTTCCCACCTGCCTCATGGTGGAGTCAGAGCAGAGTTGGAATAACCATTCTATGTGATTTTAGCATGTGTAATAATTATGAAAACAATAAAAAAAAACCCTCAAGTGGAGCCGTTTGACCTCTACTTCTATATTTTTCTCTGGAGGAATATGAATGTAAGTCTGAGCTGGCCTCAGGGAGGTGGTAGAGAACTGCACAGATGCCACGGTGGCTCAGGAAACAGACGCTGGCTGAGAATTTGCAGACTGAAGCCCCCTCCTACCTTCTTTCCCTGACCTTGTCCTCACCTTGATTCACCACCCACACTGCCTTTATCTGCTGCTGTTGCCACCTCCGCAGTGCACCTGCAAGGGTGCTTGCCTCCTTCTCTTTCCCCTTCCAGCTCAGTGTATGCTTGGCAGATCTGCCTCTGGAAAGAAACCCCATCTTCCTTGCTCCCTATCCCCGAATGACCTGTGCTAACTGTCCCTTCTCTCCTCCCACTGTTTTATCAAACTTAGGAGAAGAAGTAGATGAGTCTGGGTCAATAGAGAGCCACACTCTCACCCTGAAGATGTTAATCTATGAATAAAATGATGGCTTACATTGCTGAGAAAGGAACTCTATATATTGTAACTGGAAGACGAATGCCTAAAGATCAAACAAGGAACACTTTCTCTCTCCCACTCTCCTCACTTCTTAGTATTGATTTAAGAATATAGAAGTTGAGGGACTTCCCCGGTGGCTCAGTGGCTAAGACTCTGAGCTTTCAACGCAGGGGGCCTGGGTTTGATTCCTGGGCAGGGAACTAGATCCCACATGCTGTAATTAAAGGTCCTGAATGCTGCAGCTAAGACCTGGAACAGCCAAAAATAAAAAGAATACAGAGGTTGAAACCATGCACAGCTCTGAGTAGGAAGCAAGGAACAGTATCCCTGGAAGGCAACCTATATCCCAAAGTTTATCCGTACCTAACAACTCATTTTGAGCTTCCCTAGTGGCTCAGATGGGAAGGAATCTATCTGCCTGCAATGCAGGAGACCCGGGTTCGATCCTGGGTCAGGGAGATCCCTTGGAGAAAGGAATGGCGACGAACTCCAGTATTCTTGCCTAGAGAATCCCATGCACAGAGGAGCCTAGTGGGCTACAGTCCATGGGCTCACAAAGAGTCAGACACAACTGAGTGACTAACCCTTTCACAACAACCCATTTTACATTTGAAATCTGCTCTGAGTGCAGTATAGCAGTGATGGTGGCTTTTAGTCCAGGACTCAGGTGGGCTGCCGTCTATGGGGTCACCTAGCGTCGGACACGACTGAAGCGACTTAGCAGCAGCAGGGGCAAATAAAAGAATGACCTCATTGTCGCACCCAGTGTGTGTCCAGTATGTCCTTGTAAAACAGGAGGACTTCCTGTTTTGTTTCATGGACACAAGATGGGGATCGAACATTCTGCACCTCGGTCTTCCCCTGTGGACACTGAAGTAAAACAGGTGTTTCCTGTTCCTGGTGACACAGACTTCCGAGAGTCGACTGTCTGCTGTGCTTAGTCACCCAGTTGTGTCTGACTGTGTGACCCCATGGACTGTAGCCTGCCAGGCTCCTCTGTCCATGGAGTTTTCCAGGCAGGAATGCTGGAGTTGGTTGCCATTTCCTATTCCAGGGGATCTTCCCGACCGAGGGATCAAGGATCCTCCTGACCTGCATCTCTTTGTCTCCTGCATTGGCAGCTGGATTCTTCATCACTGTGCCACCTGGGAAGCCCAGGTGGAAAGTAGAGTTGACCGCTGCTGAGCAGTGCTGGCGTTCTCTGGCACTGGCGCTCTCCTGTAGGCTCGCTGCTTGGAGGATATCTGCTGGTTTGTTTTTTTACCACACTGATCTGGAGCATGGTGCTGAAATGATTTTTTTCCCCCTTCACCACTGCCTGCTCCAGAGTATTACACTTGCCCTCATGAATGTTTTTTTTTTAATTTTTAATATTAATTTATTTTTGGCTGTGCCAGGTCTTTGTTGCTGCGCTCGGGCTTCCTGTAGCTGAGGCGAGTGGGGGCTGCTCTCTAGGTGTGGGGCGTGGGCTTCTCATCGTGTGGCTTCTCTTGTTGTGGAGAACAGGCTCTAGGCAGTAGCGCTGGCACGTGAGCTCTAGAGCGGTGGCACTGTGGCTCATGGGCTTAGTTGCCCTGTGACATGTGGAATCTTCCTGGACCAGGAATCGAACCTGTGTCCCCTGCATTGGCAGGTGGATTCCCAACCACTGGACCACTAGGGAAGTCCTCATGCATGTTTTAAAGAAAGGGCATGGTAGCAGAACATAATCTGTTGCTTTGGGAAAGATAGTTCAAACTGGAAAGAAAGGTTTAGGCAGCTTTTGCTAAACAAGTGGCAGTTCCCGTAAAAATTCTGAAAAGTGCCTTCTATCTGCCCAGGCTACTTACTTCCACCATGGAGCACTCAGATTGAGCCTCTCCTCTCTGACATATCTGTAACTCCTTCTTGGGGCCCTAGAATTCCGTCTCTGCCCTCTAATTCCTACTACTGGAAACATGATCCTTCAGTACTAATCACTGAGGAATTATTCCTGAGAGCTTTGTTTCGTGGAGCAAAACCTGCAAGTTCTTTGAGGGATTGGTGAATGCTTTTATAATAAGTGGTTAGGTAGACAGCACGCGCATTAGAAGCAGTCAAGGAGGAAAGCAAATGCAGCTATCATGCCTGTATCACTGAAAACTCAGTGTTTTTTCAGTTGTGTAGGAGTGGGAGCTGGGAGTCGAGCTCTGACAAAAGTGGAAGGCTGGAGATCTGAGCAAGGGCTACTTGGAGATGTGTTCCCAAAGCCCAAACTTGAGGTGAAAGTCTTGGGAGAAACTCGGGTAACCAAAGGGAAAAGAATTCTGCTTCCCTGGACAACCAATTTTCAGGGACTTGGTGTCATTGCTGGGTAGGACTCTTCCCTCCTTGAACTTGCCCCAGTATAGAGCCAGCTTTCCTATTTTGATCTCTTCCGTTGTTTATTGTTACAAGGAACTCCTGTTCTATTGTCCTTTTTGGAAGTTCCTTCCTGTCCACCTCTGCCTCTCTCTGTCTGCCCTTCTTGTCCTTGCTGAGTTTTCTCTATTTCTGGAGTTGTTTTCAGTGGGGGTGGCTCCTGGCAGCTTCTTTGTTCCTGCTGCCCTCATGCCTGAGAACTGGTCCTCACTGGAATCACTCTCCAGTGAGCTGCTGACTTCCAGTGTTAATCCCCTGCTCTCCGTGCCTCTGAAAATGGAGGCTTTGGGGGTCAGGTAGTTTGTTGAGACGGACATCACTGGTACCTTCCATTCTGGCTGTTTGGGTGGCAGTCCTGACTCCAGATCTGCAAAGGCAGAAAGTCACAATCCACAGATGGACAGAAAGTCAACCTGTTCACAAGGCTTCAGGAAATGCTTCTGCATTCCCCCTTGGACTACTTCCCTCCTCCAGGCACTGGGTTGGGGTGACACTGACAACCCTCCCTCCTGCTAAGCATTTTAGTCTCCCCTTGTTAGACTATTACTACTGCTACTACAAGTAGGCCTTTCTTAGTCCCTGACCACCTAGATCTTTAAGAATGAAGCGAGAGAGCCTTCTTCCTAGATCATCTGAGTATTCTTACCTACACATAATGTTCTGTTAACATAGGTTTCTTCGTAGTGTCTTCAGGGATGTTCAACCCCCAAGTTGGGAACTCCATAGCTTTATGCTTCAGGGCATGAATGGTGATGACAATAGTAATATCTATATTTGGAAAATACTCTGTGCAAGACCCTACTCCAAGTACTTTTACATATGTGAAGTGAAGTGAAGTCACTCAGTCGTGTCCAACTCTTTGTGACCCCATGGACTGTAGCCCACCAGGCTCCTCCATCCGTGGGATTCTCCAAGCAAGAATACTGGAGTGGGCTGCCATTTCCTTCTCCAGGGGATCTTCCCAACCCAGGGATCGAACCTGGGTCTCCTGCATTGCAGGCAGGTGCTTTAACCACTGAGGTACCAGGGAAGCCACATATGTAAATCCATCTAATTCTTACAGCCCTATGACATATTATTCTCTTTTACACACAAGGAAACTGAGACCCAGAGAAATTAAATAACCTTTCCAAAGCAAGTGAATAAGAGAGTTACAATCAGAACTCAGGTAGTCTGTCTCCAAAATCTGTGTTCTTCATACCACCTTGATAAAGGTGAGTGAAGGGTAGAGGCCTTGGTTATTTAGGATGTTGTCTAGCCTAATACAGAGGGTAGAGAGGGCCAAGTTGCCCCTAGCTGAGCCTAGGCATACCTACTTGGTCCTTCACAGCCCACATAAGATCTAGACCCTCTCAGTCCCTCATATTTCTTGAGAACCACCAGCTCTGGCTTTACCTGATTGTTCTGCCAAACTCCTCCCAAAGTTCTATCACTGGCTTGATCTCATCCAGCTGCCTCTCCTGGTATTCCAAGGAACACAGGGAAAGGCTCTCTGGAATTAAAGGTTGTTTGAAGTGAAATGAAAAGAGAAGTGGGGCTCAGAACTTGGGAGGCAGGGCTGATATGAATGCTCAGAAAGGAGGAAAGGTCAACAGACTCACATTAGGATACAAAGGTGAATAGAAGGGACCTCCCTGGTGTTCCAGTGGTTGAGAATCTGCCCTTCAATGCAAGAGACACGGGTTCAATCCCTGGTCAGGGAACTAAGATCCCACATGCTTCAGGGCATCTGAGCCTATGAGCTGCAACTAGAGCCCCAATGCCATGCCACAACTAAGACCCGTTGAAGCCAAAAATAAATACATATATTTTTTAAAAGGCAAATAGACGTGGGCATTATGAAATGAAACCAGACTGTAACTCCTGGGAGGGCGCTGCTGCTACTGCTAAGTCGCTTCAGTCGTGTCCGACTCTGTGTGACCCCAGAGACAGCAGCCCACCAGGCTCCCCTGTCCCTGGGATTCTCCAGGCAAGAACACTGGAGTGGGTTGCCATTTCCTTCTCCAATGCATGAAAGTGAAAAGTGAAAGTGAGGTCGCTCAGTCGTGTCCGACTCTTAGCGAGCCCATGGACTGCAGCCTACCAGGCTCCTCCGCCCATGGGATTTTCCAGGCAAGAGTACTGGAGGGCGCTAGGTCTCACTTACTCCGCAAGCCAACAGGAGGATGGCTTGCGGAGTTATCAGCAGGAGGATGTACTGCCCTCTAGAGGGTGTTCTGGAAATCCTTGGGGGTATTTTCCGATTATCATGCTATATTGGGGGTGGGGCGGGGATGGGTAGGATTTCGTGGTTTTGAGTGCTCAAGAGCAAAAGATGTTATAACCTGGATAGTAACCTGTAATAACCAGGATAGTGCTGCACAAGATAAAATGGTCCCACATCCCACATGTCCTTTAAAAATATCACTGAGGACTCCTCTGGTGGTATAGTGTGTAAGCATCCGCCTACCAACGCAGGGGGCAGGGGTTTGGTCCCTGCCTGGTCTGGGAAGATTCCACGTACTAGGGAGTAATTAAGCCTGTGCGCCACAACTACCGAGCCCGCACTCCAGAGCCCACGAGCTGCAACTTCTAAAGGCTGCGCGCCCAGAGCCTGTGCTCTGCAGCAAGAGAAGCCTCTGCAGTGAGAGGCCTGCGCACTGCAACGAACAGTCGGCCCCTCGCGCCACGATCAGAGAAAGCCCTGGCATCAGTGAAGACCCAGCACAACCCAAAATAAGGGAATAAGTAAGATTATTTAAAAAGTAAGTAAAAATAACATTGGATATTAATGGGAAAAACCTGTTACAATTTGAGTGCACCTAGAATCCAACCTGATTTTACATATAAACACAAAATACTTTTTGCACCATTTTAAATATTGAATTTCCCAGAAACGCAACTAAGGTGTAGGTTGAGGGGATTTACAGTTTGTTTTGTTCAGAACTTTACCATGAATTGCTTACCATTTCAGAAATCTATGTCATCACCAACAGTGCTGCTCATGGGATCTGAGTCACTGATACCCAGTGCTGCTCATGGGATCTGAGTCACTGAAACTTCTGCACACCCACCAGTTGGCATTTGTTGCTGTTGTATTCGCAGTGATTCTGCATGTAGGTTCAGGTCTCTGACTACTACATTATATGCTTCCAGTCTAGTTAGGTCTGAATATTACATATTAAAATATTTATAATACTATTATAAATTATTTTTTATTTCACCTTTATATTATGGTTAGAGTATTATATTTACCTTCTAAAATTATGTTTACAGTTTCTATTATATACATATATCATTTCTGGGTAATAAAAGGGACACTGGGTCTGAGGGGTTTGGGAACTATTGCTCTAAGGTTTTGAAAAGCCATGCCCAGCACCAGCTGGAAGATTCAGGAATTCGTCTTCCTCCTGCCTCCAACCCCTTTCTCTCTAAAAGAGCCCCCTGAACCTTGCTGCCAAGCTGTAAGTTAGGGCGGGACACTCAGAGCGAGACCACAGGATAAACAGTGGGGGCTCCCCTGGAAGCCACACTTACTGCCCGGAAAGGAAAGCCTTGGCAGGATCATGTCTGTGTTGTGACGATGTCTGAATTGTAAAGCAGACAGCCATAGACAGAGATCTAACCTGTGGGCGAGTTAGGCCCTCTTGCCTGAGTGTGCATTGGGTGAGAGATCCCCCACTTGCTTCGCTGAACAGAGGAAGAGAAAGGAGGAAGAGGATGGATGACTAGGAACTAACGTGGGTGGAGCTTCTACTCCATGCCAAGTACTTAGTGGTATTGTTTATATTTTCAATTTCTTCTTTTAAATGCACCATAGGATAGATATTAACTTAACAAAGCTCAAGGTTCTGCAGTCAGGTGATTTGTCCCAGGTCACAGAGAGCCACAGCAGGAATTAAAGCAGGACTGGTTTGATCTCTGTTTTAAATCTTCCCCAAAACAGGGATGAGTTCCTTCTTTAGACAATTCCTAATTTTTGGTTCTTTTAGAATAAGCAGAAAGATTTAAGCGAATCAGAGATTCTGCTGAATTTTTATTCTACCCTAAAGCAATGTTAAAGAACATTCACACACATCACTTCAGCTTCTAAGACTTCTCTCTCTCACTGTGTATGCACACATCTGCTAAGACCTAGACACCCTGCTTTTGTTGGGGAGACCACACATGTAGCTTCATCCACACTGGGTGATGCTTCCTGAGGAGAAGATGTTCTGATCTCTTTCACTTCTTGTGTGTCCCTAACCAGGAGGGAGGAGAGCCAACAAAAACTCCATAGTCTCACGGAGCCTGGCTCAATGGACAAGATACTCTCTGCTCTTCATCTAATTTCTCACAAGAACTTTGCAAACATTCATGTTCCATTTATCTCAATACATCAAAACTGTCTTCTGGAACTTCCCTGGTGGTTTAGTGGCTAAGATTTTACTCTCCCAATTCAGGGGGACCCAGGTTCTATCATTGGTCAGGGAATTAGATCTCACAGGCTGCAACTAATGCTCCTGCATGCTGCAACTGAGACCCAGTGAAGCCAAATAAATAAGTGAATATTTGTAAAAAACAAAACAAAACAAAACAAAACCCAAACAACAACAAACTAACTTCTGGGAAGGAATATATAACATAGATTTTAGTATAACCCATCCCACCACCAAGCTTTATTGATACATAATATTGTGTTATTTTAAGGTATACAGCATGATGATTAGACACATTTATAAATCACAAAGTGACTACCACCATAGTATTAGCTACTACTATATGCTGCTGAGGAGAAGGCAATGGCAGCCCACTCCAGTACTCTTGCCTGGAAAATCCCATGGATGGAGGAGCCTAGTGGGCTGCAGTCCATGGGGTCGCTAAGAGTCTGACACGAATGAGCATCTTCACTTTCACTTTTCACTTTCTTGCATTGGAGAAGGAGGTGGCAATCCACTCCAGTGTTCTTGCCTGGAGAATCCCAGGGACAGGGGAGCCTGGTGGGCTGCCGTCTATGGGGTCGCACAGAGTCGGACACGACCGAAGCGAGCTGCTGGGATTCTTCATCATGTAATTACCAATTCTTTTTTATGTTGAGAAATTTAAGATCTACTCTCTTAGCAACATTCAGGTACATGATACAGTATTATTAGCTCCTATCGGCATGTTGTACTTTTGATCCCCGAACTTGTAATCTTACTGAAACATTGGTATAACTTATGTATTTATTTTTGGCTGCGCTCTGTCTTTGTTGTGGCAGGGGCTTTCTCTAGCCATGGTGGGGTTAGGGAGGATATTGTGCTTTGTGGTGCACTGGTTTTTCATTGGCATGGCTTCTCCTGTTGCAAAGCGCGGGCTCTAGAGCATGCAGGCTTCGGGAGTTGCAGCACCAGGCTCAGTAGTTGCAGCACCCAGGCTCAGTAGTTGCGGCTGGCACGCTCCAAGACTCAGCAGTTGTAGTGCACTGGCTTAGCTGCCCCGAGGCATGAGAGACCTTCCTGGACCAAGGATCTAACCCATGTCCCCTGCACAGGCAGCCGCATTCTTAAGAAGTTATACCAGGACTTTCCTGGTGATCCAATAATTAATAGTCATATTTGTTAATTCCATTTTTCTAACAGAAGTATACACTAAATTACATGGTGAATATTAGGAGGGCTTCAGGACTAGAAAGATAAATAGAACTTAAAGTCTTCCAGATGACTTCAAAGTTGAGTGCCTAATATCTCAATAGTAGAGGCCAATACTGAGTCCCTGACATGTACTATTTCTTGTGGGGATCAGCCAGACATTTGATGTCAAGTTAATTGTATTGGATTTCTTTCTTCGTGGAGAGGGCGTAGATTTATCTTTACTGAAACAGGCACATTTTGGGCATGAATTTGCCTTCTTTGCTCAAAATGCCAGCACCAGCGTTGGTAGATTCACAGATATGCCTTATTCATAGTTAGGGCATTCCCCATAGCATTGTGTCCAATCAAGGAACTTACTTCATAGCAAAGGAAATGTACTTGTGCTCATTAAATTAAGTGACAGTTTCTTTCTCTTCTGAGTAATTCAGATAAAATCTGGCCCCTGTGAAACCCTGGAAATCTTAAGTCTGTTGAAATACCAGGTTAAACACATTCCAAGAGATCTGTTCAAACTAAATTCTTTTGAATACTTCTGAGGTGCCTGAGAAAAAAACTTCATTATTTATGAGCAAATGTGCTTTATCTTGGAAATTGTGTTCAAACATTAGCTTACTATTTTGTAGAATGAATGCTTATAAAGCTGACATGAGACCATCTCAGAAGAACCAGGCTGGTTCCTTTACTTTTTGCTTGCTTTTCTGAACATTGTCAATATTACACATTTCTTTCTAAATTATTCTAGAGTATACAAATGTCAATGGTATGAAACACCACTGTACTGGAGAAATTAATATATTACTTTAGTAATGTACCGGAGCTAAATGACTGAAGCTTTAGGGGTGCATAGAAGCCACCATAATTTGTATGACATTTTGAAGTGAATTAAATATTTTTGAACATGCTTCTTCGACAGCCAGTGTTATATTTTTCAGATCAACACAAAGCACAATGGTTACTCTTAAACTCAATATTTTCAAATTCACATATTTAAAAGTCATGTGCAAGCTGCAACTTACCCTGTCTAAATTACTGGCTGCCAAATTTATACCTGTTTCTTCAGCTGTACCTTTTGATATTTAGAATTTTTAAATTTCTGTAAAGTAGATTTTGTAGAATGTAATGTGTTCACTACCTTTGTGAAGCGGTATATAATTGTATAATTTCTCTGTGTAAACTGAATGCTTGGGCTTTCAATACAGTATTCATATAAAGCAATAAATATTAATGTTATGAAATACTAAAGTACATTTTTATCAAAATATACAAGAATCCCTTTTTTAATTTCAGATACCTGAAGTACACAGATGAACTTAAAAACCGATGCAAACATTTTCTCACACTGTATCATATGCTCTGGGGTGACTTGGGCAGCCATCACAAGTTTTGCATTTTGACTACTTCAATTGCTATGACTAAAAAATACCAAAATGAGTTGGTTCCGTTTACGTATGTCGGGTATTATACTACTGACTCACTTGATTGTCAGGTTCACAGCAGCTAGATGATCTATTTGTGAAATATGTCTCATAGTTGAAATAAAAACTGAGTATTGATTTATTTACTGTATCCAAGAGAAGAAAAATCACACATTGTAAATTTTTTTAAGAACTTTGCAAAAATGTTAAAGCAAATTTTAAATGTGACATTCATTTGTAGCAACCTATTCTTTATTTTGTTAAGGGATATTTTGCCAATGAAAATAGATTTTAAACATTTTAAGTTTAGAAATTTTGAAATTTTCTTTAGAATATTTATGAAATCATTGTCAATAAACCTATTCTTTAAGAAAAAAAAATTAAGTGATCTCTCCATGTAATCCATCTGAAAGCAGATGCTTATTTTAAATGTGGAATGCTTTACTGAAGAGTCACAGCAACAATTGGGAGACAATTCTCTGAAAGCACGAAGTTCTGTCTTACAAGATGTGATATAAGCTTTGAATCAGGGATGATTACATGATGTTGTCTCCCTCATGACCAGAATATAAGGGTTCCAGCATCAGGGGCTGAAAGTGGGGGTGGCTCTTTCACTATTATACCTAATAATCCATTTACAGAATTTTTGTTTTTCCTAGAAACTTTGAGCTCTGCTGGTTTGGAGAACTTGGGCTCCAAAATGAGAATGCTTCTACCATTAGACACTATGGTTCCCCTGAATTAGCAGAATCTGCCACCTAGTCATTTGGGGGTCTCTATATCACTGAATCAAGAAGCAAAGAAAAAAAGTGATTACTTGGCTGGCTGGTGTGATTGATCCTGATTCCCTAAGGGAGATTGGGATGCTGCTATACAATGAGAGGAGAGCATTTCTGGAACCCAGGAGAGTCTCTGGGGGCACTTCCTTGCCTAGTAGTAAAGGTTAACATAGCAACCGAAGGGAAAAAAGAAAAGGCAGCACAGACCTTCCTCGGCAATGGAAGCTTTGATCATTCTCCCACGTGAACAACCCTGACTATCTGAAGTTCTGGCTGAAGACGTGGGAAATATGAAATGAGTAGTGGAAGTGGTTCAGAGATGTCAATTATGGCTTCTTAACCAATTACAGAAGTGAGGGCTGTTGTAACTTAGCGTATTTTCTATTTGTTTGTTTTAGGTGTTTGTCTAAGTAACCATTTTATTCCTCTCTCCCTTTCTTCCCATTTTTGTTATTATACAAGTTGTTGGAAGTGAACTTCCCAATTTAGCCTTCTTAAAAATTCTTACTTTTGGCTGTGTTGGGTCTTTGTTGCTGCACTTGGGCTTTCTCTAGTTGCCTCGAGTAGGGCTATGCTTTAGTTGCTGTGCGTAGGCTTCTTGTTGCGGTTGCCTTCTCTCATTGTGTAGTATGGGTTTTAGAGTGTGCAGGCTCAGTAGTTGTGGTGGCTGGGCTTAGTTGTCCCAAAGCATGTGAAATCTTCCTGGACCAGGGATTGAATCTGTGTCCCCTGCATTGGCAGGCGTATTCTTTACCACTGGACCACCAGGGAAGTCCCTAGTGTTTCTCTTTAAAAAAAAAATTATTTATTTATTTGACTGTGTTGGTTCTTAGCTGCAGCATGCAGGATCTTCGTTATGTCATGCAGGATCTTTTGTTGCAGTACCTGGACTCTCTAGCTGTGGCAGGCAGGTTCCAGAGCATGTGGGTTCAGTAGCTCCAGGGCATGTGGGATCTTAGTCCTCAACCAGGGATCAGATCTGCATCCCTTGCATTGCCAGGTGGATTCTTAAACCACCGGGAAGTCCCACACAATTTAGTCTTTAAAAAAAAAAAAAATTGTTTATTTGGCAGCATTGGGCCTTTGTTGTGGCATATGGGATCTAGGTCCCTCCCAGGCCCCCTGCATTGGGAGCATGGAGTCTTAGCCACTGGACTACCAGGAAAGTCCCTACCATTTAGTCTTTAGATAACAAAGAATTCAGTGGGACTTTGAGTTTGATGAGTAACTAATATAGCCAGAGAAGAACACGGTGACTGGTGGCCTGTTTGAGGAACTTGAGAAACTCTGGGTGTAGTCTGACTACACATCAATTCTGCAACTTCACTCCCACTCATAAATGTCCAGTTTCTTAGACGTTTTAAGACACCGCAGGTAAGACAGAGTATGGTAAGAGTGGTCAAGCAGGTAAGGAAATGAAAGTGATGAGAATTCAGGCTCTATCTAAAGGGAAAAAACCATATTCAGTTCAGCATGATTGTTGCCATGTGATGACCAAATGTCGCTTTAAATAAACAAACACGTCATGTGGGACAAACAAAAGATGTCTTTTTGGTTGTTTCGATCTCTACTTTAAAATTAAGTCACATGTGCTGTGCTAAGGCATATCCAGCTCTTTGTGGCCCTATGTACCGTAGCCTGCCGAGCTCTTCTGTCCATGGAACTTTCCAGGCAAGAATACTGGAGTGGCGTGCCATTTCTATTCCAGGGGATCTTCCCGACCCACGGATCAAACCCAGGTCTCTTGCGTATCCTGTGTTGGCGGGCAGATTATTTACTGCCAGTGCAACCTGGGAAGCTGCATCTCCCCAATGTGTGTGTATGTTAGTTACTCAGTCATGTCCAACTCTTTGCGACCCCATGGACTGTAGCCGGCCAAGCTCCTCTGTCCATGAGATTCTCCATGCAAGAGTACTGGAGTGGGTTGCCATTCCCTTCTCCAGGGGATCTTCCTGACCCAGGGATCGAACCTGGGTCTCCCTCATTTGAGGCAAAATCTTTACCGTCTGAGCCACCAGGGAAGCCAAATAGGTAGGAGTAACGCCATGCGAGTGGGTTTCAAAAAAGCCAAGTGATGACGTGTCAACAAAAAGAGGAAGTGGCCAATAATGTCAAATGCTGCTAAACAGATGAGAAGGGCTGAAAAATGACTGTCGTACGTGGCGAAATGGTCATCACTGGTGCCCTTCGACAGGAGCGATTTCAGTAGAGCGGGGGACAGAGGGTTGAACAGAGAATGGGAGGTTGGAGACAGGGCCCTAGACTTGTCCAAGCAGCTTTGCTGTAGAGGGAAGCAGCGAAATGGGACAGTAGCAGGAGATGGGAATAATGGAGACACTAGATTATTATGTGAAGAAGTGCAAATACATTTGCAGTGTATTTTTCTCCATGGTTACCAACTGTCTTTTGGTTTCATTTATAATATAGTCTGCCTTTAAAGAGGTTCAAGATTTCTTGTACTTCCTTTAAGATTTTTACATTTTTTTTCACATACTTCCTTTAAGATTTTACTTCCCTTAAGATAAAGGCCCTTATTTAAAGGCCTTTCCCATTTGAGGATTAAATGAATATGCTTATCTCCTTCAGATTCTTATATTTTATTTCATAACATTTCGGTTTTATTTTTATATATGATATAAGATAAAGATTTTACTTTGTTTTCTTCTAGACATATGTCAATATAACAATATTTTTGATTAACTAATCCATTCATTTACCACTGAACTGGAATGTTATTTTTTTAATATAGTATGTTCCCACACTTATATGCATTTCTGAATTCTGCATTCTGGTTCACTGATAAAGACTCTTTATCTTAGATAGTCTCAACTTTATTGAGTTGTGACTAAGCTTCCTCTATCTCCCTGAAAAAAGCTATATTGACTCTGTTAACTTTTATTTTATCAAAAAATTGTAGTAAAATACATTTACCATAAAATTTACCTCTTAATCATTTTAAGTGTATAGTTCAGCGGTATTAAGTACATTCCTAATGTGTGCAACCATCAGCATTATCCATCTCCGGAACTCATCATCTTGTAAAAGTGAGACTCTGTCTTAATTAAACAGTAACTGCCCATTCTCCCATTTCTCCAGCCCCTGACAACTACCATTCTACTTCCTGTCTCTGTGATTGTGACTCTGATAAGTAACTCATATAAGTAGAATCACAGTATTTGTCTTTTTATGGCTGGCTTATTTCACTTAACATAATGTCCTAAGTTCACTCATGTTGTAGCATGTGTTAGAATTTTCTTTCTTTTTACAGCCAAGTAATATCCCATTGTATGTATAGATATACCACATTTTGCTTATCTAGTCATCATTTGTCCATGGACTTATGGGCTGCTTCCTCATTTCAGCCATGGTGAATAATGCCACCAAGAACATGGCTGTACTAATAAACATATCAAGACCCTGCTTTTAATTTTTGTTTTAGATATATACCCAAAAATGGAACTGCTGGATAATATGGTAATTCTATATTTAATTTTCTTCAGGAACTTCCTACTTTCCACAGAGGCTGTACCATTTTACAACCCCACAAGCAGTACACAAGGATGCCAACTTCTCTGTGCCCTTGTCAATACTTTGTTTTGTTTTTGAAGGCCGCTATCCTTACGGGTATGAGGTGGTATCTCATTATAGTTTTGGTTTCTATTTGCCTAATAGAATCTATTGGGCTTCCTTGGTGGCTCAGAGTTTAAGCTTCTGCCTGCAGTGCAACCCTGCCTGCCTGCAACCCAGGGAGACCCGGGTTCGATCCCTGGGTCAAGAAGATTCCCTGGAGAAGGAAATGGCAACCCACTCCAGTATTCTTGCCTGGAGAATCCCATGGACGGAGGAGCTTGGTGGGCTACAGTCCACGGGGTCACAAAGAGTCGGACACGACTGAGTGACTTCACTTTCACTTTTTCACTTTCAATAGAATCTGTTGGGCTTGCCAGGTGGCACTAGTGGTAAAGAACCCACCTCTCAAGAGACATAAGAGATACAGGTTTGATCCCTGGGTCGGGAAGATCCACTGGAGGTGGGGTCATGGCAACCCACTCCAGCATTTTTGCCTGGAGAATCCTGTCGACAGAGGAGCCTAGTGGGCTACAGTCCATAGGGTTGCAAAGAGTTGGACATGACTGAAATGACTTTGCACGCGCGCACACACAATGAAATCTATTAGCTTTTACATTAAAATGAATTTGGGTTAATTTTCCTTTTAAGAGAAGTGGAAGACAGCCCTTGAAATAAATGGAAGCACTAAAGGTTTTGCAAAACTGCTATTAAAAATCTTTTATTTAACCTCTTAACAAGGTGAAGAAATGACTTATGAGACTCTTGGGTTTTTTGCCATCAGTAACCACCAAGGGAAAAAGATACATATCTGTTTTTCCATAATTATTTAAGGACTCTGGATATTAATGATGTACCTAAATTAGCATGCCAACAAACTAGCTAATGAGCTATTAATAGCATACCTAAAATGCAACAACAAAACAAAGCTGTGTGTTTATATGAGTGAATGAAATTAGTGCTAGCTTGTAAACTGTAATCCGTTAGGCAAGACTGAAAAACATCTGTAAAGAACTAATCCTTAATATCTTTGTTGTGTGTCAATTTATAAGTTACAAAGGTTTCCATACACAGCATGGAATCATGTGATTCTTACAAAAATTCTGGGAATTCAGCTGAGCTGGTATCATTATCTCAGTTGTTTACAAATGCAGAAACAGGCTTACTTAAATCAAGAAACTAGCCCTGGGTCACACAATTTGTGAGTGGCTGAGATATTTTAAGAATACACAGTTTGGTGAAGAGGGAATCTGTTATAACCCATATAAACGCAGAGCCTGACACACAGTTTAACACACAGTACGAACTCACTGGATATTTGTTGAATGTACGACTATGTCTTAGGAGCCTGTTTCACAGTTCTTTCCACTAGACTATGTAACCCCGTATCATGAAATCAAATTCTTAAAAACTGAAATCAGTTGGAGAAGAGCAGGACTGGGGATTAGAGGCAGGGATTACTCCCAGGAGAATGAGGAAACTGGAGATGGAGGCAGCAGCTTCTGGAAATGTCAGTGTTTATTAAACATTTAAGGACATTTGGGGGGCAGTTTGAGAAGAAATATACAGGATGTAGAAAAATCCTAAGAATCCCCTGTGGCTGGGAGTGCAACCTCTTCCCTTTCCCCCTACTTCTCATTTGTTTTTCCTGCCTTTTCTTTGGTTATTTAAAAGCTATTTCTTAAGGCTCATCTGCCCCTTCCTCAGCCCCTGACCTGTGAGGATGCTTTGTCTCCCTCTCCCCATTCCGGTCACCTTGAGTCCCAGAACAGTGCTCCAGAGTGGTCAGGGGGCACCATTCCTGTAGCTGAGGTTTGAGGATCAGGAGCCCCTCTGCTTGGGCTGGCTCTCCATTAAAGATTTAAAGGGGGGCGGGTGGTGGTGGTGAAGAATTGCAAAAGCCACATGACGTCATTGGTACTCAGTCATGGGGGGAGGGTAGAGCATGGGCACAGATAAACAAACAAAGAAGAATGGATTAAAAAATAAAAAATAACTAACAACCTAAATAAGCCCTGAAGGAGAGTCTGATCTGGGTGACCTGGGTGTTAGCTGGGAGGGTACAGTATGGAGCTCGACCACCTGAAGGAGGGGAGGGAGGGTCAGAAACAAGAGAGCCAGAGGGACAGGCTAGCTGGTGCAGGGGATGGAAATGTCAGGTGGCCTGGATTTGAGGCAGGGGTATCAAGGTCCCTTTCTTCTCAGCGCCAGAGGAACAGGCACCAAACACACAGTCCTTGGGGCAAGTGAAAGATAGGATGGGGCCTGGGCTTCCAGAAAGCCAGGGGGTAAAAGGGGGGAGAATAGGAAGTGCCTGGGTAATGAAGTCTGGAATGAAACTTACATCTCAAAAGGAAGTGAGGGCAGGGCAGGGCTGGGGAGCTAAGGAGGAAAGCACCTAGACGGGGAGAGAGGACCGGAGGGCCCCCTGCTCTGGCAGGGCCTTGGGGGGGGTGATCACTTTTCTGAGTCCAGGCCCATCATGTTCTTGAGGGCGTTCTTGAGGCTGGTTCTGCTGGGGGACTTGACAGCAGGCCGGAGCTCCGCGCTCTGCTCATCCTTCCGTAGCTCCATCTCGATGACCACCACCCGAGGGCCCTTGGAAGCCTCCGCCCCTAATCCCCGATCCCCCGCCCGGCCCGCTAACCGCTATTTCTTATCCTTGCGAGACTCCCCCAACCCTTTAGTCTTCTTCTCGCTGGCAGCTTTGGCGCTTCTGCTGTGGTCCAGCATGGCGTACAGCACCGGCGTCTGTGGGGAGGAGCGCGTGCATCAGGGACCCGTCGGGTGGGGCTTGACTGTTCCCAGCCCGCCCTCGAGGCGGCCCGGCGGCTTCCCAAGTCCCGCTAACCTGCCGGCCGCGCTTTGAGGAGTCCTTCGCAGTCTTGTGCAGTTTGCCCTTCTCCATGGCACTGCAGGGATAGGGGATGCTGTGGATTTGGCGGCTGCTTCTTCCCTTCGGCCCTCCCACCCATCGCAGTAGTCTCCGCCCAGAGACCGCGCGTAGCGGGTCGGGGAAGGGGCGTCAGGCTCCGCCCTTTACCTGAGCCTTCTCTGCAGGGCCGCCTGCCTGCGTAGCCAGCAGTACCGAATCAGGTAGAAAAGCACCAGCGCCAACAGCACAGCCCCCAGCACACCCCCGATCACGGCTCCCAGCACGACCCCGTACCTCGTAGGCACTAAACGGGGGAAGGGAAACACGTGGGGGAATGAGCAGAGACAGTGTCCTTGGTGCCTCGCCACACACCTATTCCCTGCGGTTGGGGATCTAAGATGTCCCAACAAGGCTGCCTTCTGCCCACTGTCCCAGAGCCTGAGGGGCATAACCCCGGGCATCTCAGCCAGGCCTGATCCCCTCTCTGAACTGCCTCCCATGCTCCCGTCCCACCTCCTCTCACACCTTTTTCAAAGACATAGAGCGTGACCTGAGAGGTCTTGCCCACTATGTCTGGTGGGTTTTTGACGTCACAGGTGAAAGTGCCGTTGTCACCATAGTCCAGGTTGTGTATGACAATGGAGCCATCCTTCCGGTGAGGGTCCCCTACCCACTGGATGCGCTCTTTGAAGGTCCCCACCTCATCGATGTAGGGCTGTCCCTTGGCGTAGTGGAAGATCTGCGAGGAATGAGGGGAGGCATGCAACTCTCGCCTCCGCGTGAAGGATTCTGGGCTGGGGAGGGAGTGTCAGATCTCCTAGGTCCCAGTCAGGGTGACAAGACTTGCCACTTACCTTGCCAAAGTTGGGGTTATGGCTCATAAAGGATTTCCCCTTCCTTAGCCCAAATTCTCTTTCCTGTGGTTGTCTGAAGCCCCCTTTCTGTTATGCAATCCCAGTATTCCCCCAGGCACTCACCGAGATGGCATCACGACCCCCTTCGGGCTGGTAGCGCCAGGTGAAGGAGAGGTCATCTGAAACCCACTCACTGGACCAGAAGGAGCAATACAGGGTCACCTGTGAGCCCACAGCACCGTGGACCTCCTTGTCTGTGTAGACCACAATGGCCTGGACAGGGGAGAGCACTGCAAACATAGAGGGGGAAATCAGATGCACGTGTGGGCCCAGCAAGGCGTATAGAAGGAGTGAGACCAATGGGAAGTCAAGCCTGAGTCACAGACCATAGCGGAGATTGGGGCAAAAATGATGAATTCTGAGGCCCAGGTCTCTCTGGATTAATTGAATAGAAGAGTAGAAATACTGTGTTGGCTCAAGTTCTTCAGCATGTTTGACAGAGGAAATGAAATCAGCAGTACCAGAGTTCTCCAGAGGACTTTCAGACGTTGGGTTCAGTCTCCAGAATCTTACTTTGCCTTTAGATCAATATCTAATTTTTAAGCTATCCTTTAGATGCAGGCTTAATGATTTTTAAAACTTATTATAAATTATACAGGTAACACCCCGTGCATTCTTCTTATAACTATGCAAGCAGTATAGATAAAGCTAAAATCTGTCTTGACAGCTCCCAACCAATTCCTCTTCTGTGGTCTCCTTCCAGATAGAACCAATGTTACCAGTTTAATGTGTGATCATTTTCTGTGTATCAGACTCAACACAAACTCAACATACCCATGTATGAAATAGTTTTGTTCTATGAAGCTTTTTTAAAAAAACTTCTATTGCATTACAGTTTACTTTTTTCCTTAAGAATATATGTATATAAAAGAATACAGGTGTCTGGGAGGGTGTCCCACGTTGATGCCTAGCGATCAATATTATTGCTGCATAGTATTTCATAGAATGGCAAACTCAAGTTTCTTGCAGAAAAGATGAAGATAACTGGAGACTGTAAGTCTTTTTCCCTGGCCCAACTGTCCTCATTGCTGAATCCCTACTTTCCATACAATTGCTCCTGACTGGATGGGTCAGGGAGGGGAGGACCTCATAGCCCTCTCAGGGGAAGCTGGATTCAAGTAGGAAACCCCTGCCGCCCCCACCCCAAGCCCCAAACTCAGATGACTCTGCTTGAGCCCTCTGTGGTTCTGATTTGACCCTCCTTACCCTCCTTCTGACCATTCTGGCCTAGTGCCACTCCCAAGACTCACCCATACAAGGAAGGCCATTCCAGGGAGATTATGTGTGTGGGTTGGCCCTGGCTGGGGGCAACTGTAGACCCTTTTGTTCTATGGGAGGGGGAGGAAGCAACCAAATAAATAGAGACCCATTGTCTGACCACTGACCAGTGTTGGGGGCTTATGCCTCCACTCCCCTTCCCCCGATCCCATCCCCAGCTCCACAGTCCCAAATCTTCCACCTCAGCATGCAATACCAGTGATTCGCCTCCTGGAACTCAGTCTTAGAGCCTTCTGGGGAATCCCAAACGTAACAAGGAAGGTTATTCATTGGATCTAACTTCTATTCCTCCTGTTCAAGTATAAACCACTGCTCTCAGCTCTGTTCAATGGTTCTATGAGTGGGGCAGATGCTGGACAGTACCCTTTCTCCCTCTTAAACTCCAAGATTCCTTCTCCTCATTTCCCTCGGCATGCCCTTCCCCAATTCCCTATCCTTAACATTTTCTTATGCTGCTGCTAAGTCACTTTAGTCGTGTCCGACTCTGTGCGAACCCATAGACAGCAGCCCACCAGGCTCCTCCACCCATGGGATTTTCCAGGCAAGAGTACTGGAGTGGGTTGCCATTGCCTTCTCCGAACGTTTTCTTAGGGTACCTTCAAATAGTTCAGTACAGCCCAGAGGAGTCTAGATTCTGGGTTTAGCCCTAAAGGAGCTGGCAGCAGAGAAACTCCGACATTCTAACCAGCTCTTCCTCCCCCCTCTCTCCCATTTGCCCTCCTTGTCGCCCATTGCACCAGGCTTCAGGGCAGTTTGGAGAGGGGAAGGATCCATTCAGATAACCTTGCTTTGAGTTTTTCTTGCTCAGTCAGCATCTGCCATGGGAGGGGCTGGCCAGCTTCTGCGGAAGATAGCTTTAGACCCTGGAATCTCACGGAACCTCCCTTGTACTTTGTTTACCCACGTAATGGACAACAGATGCAGAGTTAGAAACTGAGGCAGCAGATCCAAAGAGCTGGGACTACAACCCTTGGGCTCCACCCTTAGATCATGTTCCCTGACTCTTTTCTTTGCGGAGACTAAGGTTGAGTTACCTCCTACACTACTGAGGAATGAGAAGGACCAGTTTCCAACCCCTATCCAGTCAAGTCCACCTTGGGGAAACACTCTACACTCTCTTCTCCATTCTCCCTTCACAGAATACCTTTATCTTAATAGCCTCTCTCCAAACTAATGTATACATATATTTCTACAGAGACTATCACCTTCCTACTCTTGCTCACTCTTTCTTTGGTTGTAGAGGGGAGTGCAGCGAAGGCCATGGAAAGGTTGCTGGGAGACAACCTGAGCCCCAGGGCTCCCAGACTGGGTCAGCTCAACTTACCCAAGGAGGAGAAGAGTAGCGCAGCCAGGATAGGACTGGGGCTGGATGAGGGAGCCCCAGGAGCCATCGCTGGGGCAGGGCTAGGGCCCAGGGCGCCTGCGCAGTTGGGAGTGGGGGACAAGGAACTGAGCGGGGGTTCCTGGAACCCGCTTAAAATCCCCCAGGACCCCAGTGTGAGGGGGCTGTCCTGAGCCAGTAACCAATTGCAGCCTGGCATGTGCAGTTGAGAGGTGGTGGGGAGTGGGGCAGAGTGCAGGGAGCAGAAGTGGCATTGTGTCCTCTGGGTGGAGGGGTTGGGGGTCACATACCACCCCACACACTGAAGGCTTTGTGTCTGCTGGCCTCCTCCTGCCCTAGGCTGGAATGTCATGTGGTGGGGGGGTGAAGGAGAGGGACAGAAAAAGGGACACAAACACATTTCTCTGAGGGACAGATGGGCAGGAGAACCTGAATTTTAAACCTATGAAAAGGGATTTTTCCATAGTCTCCTTGCCTGAGAGTGGCTCCTCTAGAGCCCTGGGAGTTAGTGAGCCCCAGAGAAATTTGAAAACAGGATATCCCTACTATCTTGACTACTATGGGCTTCAGTACAGGCTTCTCGAGATGACCAGGTCCTTTGGGAGTCTTCATTTTGTTTTCTTCATTTCTCTGCATCTTGGGTGATTCTTTCCAGATAAAACCTTTTCTCCATGGGAAAATATCCAGGGGGTAATCCTCTGATCTTACCCTCTTTTTCAGGAAGCTCTTCACTGCCTCATGCTGCAGTTTAAGTCCATTTCAGTCAAGAGCAAGGCAGCAAAATCAGATTGAGTGCCAGCTACATAGATGAGTATGTGAGTATGTGGGTAGTTGAGTAATAGAGAGAGGAATAAAAATTAAGATCTTCCTTCAAGGAGTTCGAAATTTAGTTTGGGGAAGCAGAGAGGGGAGAATCAGAGGACAAACCCATTAATAATGAACTGTAATAAACCATGATGCTTGGTATAGCAGCATGATGAACAAAGTGCCAAGAGTATAAAGAGGGCATGCAGAGCTACATTAGGAAGATTAAGTTGTGTAACAGATATTAAACACAAAAATAACTTTCATTTAATAAATGAAGTTCAGAGGAAGGGGGAGTCATGTCTAGAAGTCAGTATTAGATGCAGACCAGCCTTTAAGGATGCATGGCATTTTGAAGAGGAGAAATTGGCAGTGCAGATATCTGGGAAGGTAGAAGAGCAAGAGCAAAGACAAAGAGATAAGAAAGCACATGTGTGTGTGTGTGTGGGGGGCGTTGGCTAGATTTGTGAAGTCTGGGGAATATTCAGGGCAGATCTGGTATCCCCCATTTTGACTTGACATGGGGGATCTTGAACAGGCATCACAGGAAAGGAGGCTGCACAGGAAAGCTGAAGTCAGTTTGTGGAGGGCCTTAAATACAGACTAAAGGGGTGGATTTAATTTGGTACATCGTAAGAATTTGCTGAAGGTTTGGGGTTTGTATTTGGGGATAGGAATGGGAGTGTCTATATAGTCAGAGCTGAGTTTTAAGACAGATAGGTGAAACTATTTAAAGAGCTAAATGAAAAAGACACTCATTGGATTTGTTAATGTGAAACTTCAGAGGGTCAATGACTAGAAGATCAATAGCAGAAAACTCTAACATAACAACTTCCTAAAGACTAAATTGCTTATTAAATGAAACCTGTTTTTTTGAGATACCCACTAAGGAATACATTAAAGCACAGTCTTGAAGATCAGCTGTCAGCAGTGTTGCAGAGGAGATTCCTGAACTAGATAGGAAAGCAGGCTGGAGTGCCTCAAAGGTCTCTTCCAAAACCAGAAGCCTATTAAAGTGCTTTCTTTGCCAGCATTATAGAAATGTTAAATAGTATTTTCATTTGATGCAGAAAGAAGTGAATCGCCACTATGTAAGCCCTGAAAGGAAAAGCACAGGAGTGCTAAATATAAATAAGATCTGAATATTAATGTAATGAATATGTTTTTATTGTAGAACAGGAGTTGCCCAGGGCTGCTGTCTCCTTCACTTCTCCTCACTCCACCTCCTCAAAAAGGGCTCAAGAACTTTTTCTCTCTTCCATTCCTTGCCACTTGTTTGCTTCTCCCTTAAGTCGTAAGTTCTCTGGAAGTGACTGCTGTGCTAGGTTTCCTCAGAACTGCTTTCCAGCATAGAAATCAAAGTGAGTTCTCCCCCACCCTCACCCCAGGTTATTCTGGCAGTGGGTGTCGCCCACACAGCCCTGAAACAAGGAACAAGGCAGCGCTGTTGCAAGTGGGCATCTAGCTCATGCGGCAGCTCAAGCCCAGGAATTGTGAGACATAAAGCTCACGGAGGTGGTTAGAGCATGCTCCCCATCCTCCGCGAATAGTGGTCTGGGAGGGTCTCTCCCCCATGGATCTCAGCGTGTGCACTATTTCTGGTGAAGAAGGTTTACATAAGAATGGGAAAGAGCCCCAAGCATCTTTAATAAACTTGTTAAATTTAAGTATAGTTGATTTACAAAATTGTGCTAGTTTCTAGTATGCAGCAAAGTGATTCAGTCACGTATCTAGTCATATATAAATATATATATTCTTTTCCATATGGTTTATTACAGGATATTGAATGTAGTTTCCTATGCAGTAGGATCTTCTTGGTTATCTATTTTATATATAATTTATATCTGCTAGTCTCAAACTCCTAATTTATTCCACTCCCACCCCCACTTGGTAATTAAACATTTGCTATGTGTTTCTGTTCTGTAAATAAGTTTATCTGTGTCATATTTTAGATTCCACATATTAATAATACCCTATTTGTCCTTCTGACTTACTTCACTTAGTATGCTAAACTCTTGGTTCACCCATGTTGGGTAAACCCAAAGTATCTTTTCCCTCGGTGTGTCAATCATCCTATAACGCATTTTCAGTCTCACCTGGGAGGGGGAAGGAGTGAAACTAGACTAAGACGTCTTCAGTGAAGAATCTAGGCAAGTCCTCTGTTTTGTGGGGCTGAACAAATGAGTGTGTACAGCGGTGAAATGTACACTGCAGAATCTGCTGCTACTGCTACTGCTAAGTCGCTTCAGTCGTGTCCAACTCTGTGCGACCCCACAGACGGCAGCGCACCAGCCTCCCCCGTCTCTGGGATTCTCCAGGCAAGAACACTGGAGTGGGGTGCCATTTCCTTCTCCAATGCATGAAAGTGAAAAGTGAAAGGGAAGTCGCTCAGTCGTATCCGACTCTTAGCGACCCCATGGATTGCAGCCTACCAGGCTCCTTCGTTCATAGGATTTTCCAGGCAAGAGTACTGGAGTGGGGTGCCACTGCCTTCTGAGCCAGCCGCAATTCTGCCGAAATCTTTTCACTTTCAAATAAAAGTCAGCTGAGAAAGAAAGAGGCAGACAGCATAAGAGCAGATAAAACCTGCCAACTGAACCGACAGGGGACCAATCCTCTAAAATAGTTGGTGTTGTCACGTGACAGAAGCCCCGCCCCTTCGGCCCCGGGGTGGTGGGGCCGTCTGGCGTCACTTCCGTCAGGCCGGAACCCAAGATGGCTGCGCTCTTGTTGAGGTGACTTTAGTTTGGGGCTGGGAGTCCGTACCGGCGGCCCTCACGGGACCTGTATTGGCCCCTCACGTCTTGCTGATATCTGTTTACCCGGTGCTTGGGCCCGGAAAGGACCCGTGGGTGGAGGCGACGCAGTCTAGAATCCTAGAGACCCCTTCCCCACCCCCAGCCGCTCCTGTATATCGTGGAGAGCTTCGGGGGTCACTGGCGGATTATCTTTTCCTTACTCCGTTTTACGGAGGGGTCGCAGGGCTCTCGCTTCTTTTGCTTTCCCCGCTTCTAATAGTTCTTCCCCAGCTTGCTCTCTGGGCCACGGCCAGAGCCGAGCTCCAAGAAAATAGCTCTAACTTTTTTATTTAGGGCTTGGGCTTCGAGGAGAAGAATCTTGGTGTACTTTACTTCTGCATTTTACTCCTGCAAACACCAGCTGCTGGCAAGGTGTGGGCACTGTTCGAGTTCCTAACCGGCCCCTGGCAGAAAGTGCAGGAGGCCTGGACCCCACCGGGCTGACGATTAGTAACAGCGCTTATAGCTGTCGCTCTGCTGCGCCAAAGCAGCCCGGAAATTCAATTTTAGTTTATTTTTTTATTGGGTGGGTGAGGGGAGTAGATGTCTCAGTTTTTCTTTGCAGTGTCAACTCGTCCTGAGAAATATCGTAGATTTTCTTCCATTCTGAATTGTCCGCTTTTTCAGAGGCCTCGTTCTCAGAGCCGTAATAGCTGTAGCCGCTTTAGTGACTTTAGACGCTCTTGGTACAAATCCCAGGACAGTTTCTTGCCAGCACTATTTTTGGAAACTGTTTGTTATGGAAAGTTAGCTTAAACGCTGTTGAGATTTAATTCCTGATTTCCCCAAATATCTTCTCGTTCTCTTTCCACTTCAGTCACCCCGCATAAAAATAGACGGACTTTATTTAGTTTTTCTCTGTGACAAAATGATTCCTCTTGGGAGTTGAGATCAGGAATGGTTTATCTTGATCCTTCATTTTTCTCCCTGTCTGTTATTTCCAATTGTGTCTCTTTCTAAAATGTGTCAGGGCTTGTCTTGCCAGATTGCCTCCTTTATTGCAGGTAGTTTGACCATAATTGAATGCTTTAAAATTCCTTGGTATATACATTTTAGTAGATGTGGTAGGCTTTTTGGTGGCATTATCTTATAGCTTGTAATGATCATATTGTGTCTGAACAGTTCATTTTAGGAGTTTCATGTTTAATACTTAGAAAGTGAGAATCACTGTTTTCATTGAGTATGTCCAAACTAATTTTGAGCTATGTAGGACCATCATCATTAGGATTCATTAGTGATAGTACAAAACTCTTATGGGAGGGACATCTCTCTTCATTTCTCACAAGGGCTTTTTAAAAGGAGAAACAGGAGATTTCAAGAAAGGTTTTTTTTTTTTTTTTTTTCTTAATGAGAGGTCTGGGGTCTAATTCCATTTCACTAGAGGGATTTGTTTATAATGTGCTGATTTCACCTCAAAGGAAAACACCTTTAAGAAATTCTAGGAGCTGATTTCTAGTTCTAGTAGTGTCACTAATTCCATTTATTTTAGACAAGTCTGGGTCATTGATTCCATGATTGCCATTTCTTTGCAAATGAAAATAGTCATAAGTTGAACTCAGGAGAAATATTTTCTAAATGTTTTTAATGCTTGGTTAACTAAAAATTATTAGTATGGCAGTACTGTATGTTATAGATTTTGAATAGTATTCTATATTTTGTATAGTCCCTGAACAGTTCACAAACTAGCTAGGGATGAATAAGCAAGCTGTGTAGCACAAGCTCCACTGATAGTCAGGGAATGATTTGCCAAAGCCAAGAAGACCTAGATGGAGAACTAAGCTAAGAACAGCTAGGCTTCTGTCTAGTAATATTCATGTAACTTAAGCACAAACCCACCAAGAGTCATTAACCCTCTGGGCATTGCCCGTCATATTAAATACTACATGTGAAGCCTCTCTAAAAACAAGGCTTAATTTATTTAAAGTCTGAATTCTTAAGACTGCTTTTTAAAATAAACATACTCATTCACAGACCATTTTTTTGAGCCTGTTCTATGTGTCATGTTGTTATAGGTGCTGTAGATGTATTACATTCTGTGCTGGAGGAACTCAAAGTTTAGCAAAGGAGGTTAATAAGCAACCAAATTTTGATTTAGAGATATGAACAATTGCTTTGGGAGCATGGCAGGTGTAGCAGGTAAGGCTAAAGGAGTGAAGTTGCCATTTGGGAGTTGCTGGGTCTTGAAGGATGAGTTTATCAGACTGTAAGGGAGGTCTACTCAGAATAGCCTGAGCAAAGGCATGTGGTCAAAAGAAACTATTGCTCTCTCTGTGGGTAATGTAACTTTCAGTTTGGTGGTATAGGGGGCTGATGGGGGGAATAACTTGTGGGGGAATAATTCTAGAGAATTGGATTGGGTCATGTTGAGAAGGACCTTGTTTGACTGTGGTATGAACCTTGTAATCAGTGGGGAACTGTTAAAGACTTTTAGGCAGGTGATTGATGAAGTCAGCTTTCTTTTTCAGTAACTTAACTGGTTATATTGAATGATAGGGAAGAGATTGGTGGTGCTAGGAGATCAGTTCAGGAGTTCTTGCTGGAGTTGATTGGATGCTCATACAGTTAATCAGAACTTTCATGTATAAATGATTGCTCTTCATTGTGTCCTTCAAGATTATATATTTTAATGTTGTTGTTAACCTCAGACATTTATGAAACTAAGTTTTCATGTGCCATCAGATCAGGTGTAGAGGATGTGCAAAAGAAAATCATTATATTATACTCATATCTTGTTTTGGACTAAAAATGGTTTTTATTTAATTTGATGACATAGACTTGGCTTTGAATAACTTTTTTTTTCCAGAAGTCAGATCCATTTTCAGCAGATGAAGATTTTTAACACCACAAAGAATTTTAAAGAGAATGTAATGTGAATTCTAAGGACCTTTGGGAAACCAGTAAAATATTAATAAATTACATATATGTGGTATAGTGCAGTTTACAGAGTGCTTTCCTATACATTTTCTCATGTTATCCTCCTAGTAATCAATAATGCAGGTTTTATCAGTCCCATTTTACAAATGAAAAAGCTGAAGCTCAGTTACTCACTATACAACTTAGGGCAATCTAGACCTCCAGTCTGACTTTTATTACTTTGTCTAGTGTTCTTTCTACGTTACTGTTGTTGCCTCAATACAGGGAAGAGCTTCAGAAACAATTTGAGCAATGATTACATTTAGGGGGAGACGTGTATAGTGCATTTAGAAAGGGACAGCACTAACTGGAAATTATAAGTTCTGGTTTGTTAAAAACAAGGCAACTACTATTACTTTCTAGCTGTAGCATAAAGTGCTATTCCTGGGTTGGAAAAGAAATCTTTTCAGGGTTTCTGGTTTCACATGAAAGGCAAGGATAGATTAGATATCTACTCTTGTCATATCTCAAATAAGGTTATGTAGTTGTGCAACCAGGTTCTGTTAGGGCCTTGTGGAAAGTTTACATTGGTATTTGTCTGGGAAACAATAGCACTAGACAGAGAGTGCTGTAGATTCCAACCCACATCTGAAAACTCTTGCTGGGTAGCTGAGTGACTGGACCTAGCCTGGTGTGAGGAATGCGTGCCCTGCAACTTCAGAGTCACAATTACTTCAATTGATATAAAGAGATTTGTTCCCACTTCTTTCTTTCTGGGAGTCTTGGGTGCACAATGTCTGTATTTACCCCTTGCCTCCAAAGCTGGGAAGAGGGAAGAGCTGAAGGAAGTGTTGGTTGCATTCTTTTTCCTTCCAGTAGTGGGCCCTTCTATTTTTCTAGTGTAAAACATAAGGTTCTGGAAATGTTTATGCCTCTAATATCAATGGTGTGAGGGATATCACGCACTTTTTTTTAGAAGTGTTGGATCTTAACGTGATCTTGTATCCCTCACGGTACATAGTGGATATATGATAAACTTTTGTAGAATCTCAGTGTATTTTTAATTTTGGTCCCAGAGCTTCACTCTGATACCTTTCTTAAATAAAGATTTGATATAATGTGAGTTAAAGGGGTGTAGTGATCATGTATTTTTCATGATACCGTGTAAACACTGGATCAGAGCCTCTTTAGGTAGAATGGCTGGGCACATTTTAGTCTTGGACTTGAAAAGCAGTTCTGGTATTGATTGCTATTTAAAAAATAGCAGCATTTTAGTGGAAAGCTTGTGCATCTTCTTCAAGTACCTTTTCATGTGGATGGCAGAGAAATCTGCATTCTCATATATTTTGCATTATTGTATGATGGCCTTTTTCACTTCAAGTTCATCCGGGTTGTCTAGAACCTGATCGTAGTTCCCTAAAATAACAGTTTAATACTTAGAACCCTCACTCTTCAACCCCCCGTTCTTAAACCTTTTAAATTCATCCATTTGCACAGGTGTCTGCTTTAGCTAAGCTGTATAGTACTTGGGGGGCTTCCCAGGGGGTGGTAGTGCTAAAAGAACCTGCCTGTGAATGCAGGAGATATAAAGAGATGTGAGTTCAATCTCTGGGTGGGGAAGATCCCATGAAGGAGGGCATGGCAACCCACTCCAGTATTCTTGCCTGGAGAATCCCTTGGGCAGAGGAGCCTGGTGGGCTACAGTCCATAGGGTCGCAAAGAGTCAGACATGACTGAAGCGACTTAGCACACAGCACGCACGTAGTTCTTGGTGTTGGCAGTAGCTTATTCTGTCCCTCTGCCTTTCCCCCCACCCCCCACCCCCAGAAAAAACCCTGTCTTTTAACCATCACCTCTTTTAAGACCTAGCTTGAAAAAAATTGCTTTCTATATTTCTTTTTTTGGCTGCCCCTTGTGGCATGTAGGATCCTGGTTCCCTAACCAGGGATTGAACCTGTGCCTCTTACATTGGGAGCATGGTGTCTCAACCACTGCACCACCAGAGAAGTCCCACTTTCTCTATTTCTTTATTGAGTATTAATCAGCTCTGATTATTCTTTTACCTTGTATTATTTGTGTTTAGCTAAAACCTTACTTTGCATTTGAAAATAATGTTTGGGATTATTCTCAAGTTATTAAAGTTGTAGCTTTCCGACTAGAAGAAAAATCTCAAAATCCTGATACTGTCATTGTTTTCGTCTTATTCTTAATTTTCCCCTCCACCCTAAAGTCTTATGCAGTACAAAAACAGAGAAGTTGATACACTAAAGTTGGTCTCTAAATGTTTATTGACTGTTGGTTCTCTTATCTTGCAGACATGTTGGCCGTCACTGCCTCCGTGCCCACCTTAGTCCTCAGCTCTGTATCAGAAAGTAAGTTCCTAAATCTGTGGAGATTATTATTGTTTAAACTTTTTCTCATCAGAGAAAAGCAGTAGGTTTTTGACTGAGATTTTGGGGATATGTATGGAAGCAGGTAATTGTAGATGGTTGGCTGAAAATTTAGTGACCATGGTCTCTATTTTTCTTCTCTGGTCGTAGAAGAAAGAAGGAATTTGAATATATCTTTGGTCTTTTCTTAATTTTCCTCACTTTTAGCTTTTCTGCTATTTTAAACTTCATTTGTTTGCTCCATTTTTTGGTTCCTTTCTTGATATTTAATTCTCTTCTGTCTAGTCTTTCTTCCTTTTGTACTTCCTTTTTCTTGTAACCTTTAATTTTGGGCAGCTCCCAGGAGTTAAATCTGTTTCTTCTTACAGTATTCATTTCTAGTCTGTTGACCTCAACAGTTGCCTCTGTGTGGTTTTCTTTTGTTATAAAAAACTTTAAAATATTTATTTATGGCCACACCCCATGGCATGTGGAACTTCCCTGACCAGGGATTGAACCCATGCACCTGCATTGGAAGGTTGGAGTGTTAACTGGACTACCAGGGAAAAGTGAAAGAAAGTGAAGGTGAAGTTGCTCAGTCGTGTCTGACTCTTTGCGACTCCGTGGACTGTAGCCTACCAGGAATCCATCCATGGGATTCTCCAGGCAGGAAAACTGGAGTGGGTTACCATTTCCTTTTCCAGGGATCTTCCCGACCCAGGGATCGAACCCAGGTCTCTGGCATTGGAGGCAGACAGTTTAACCTCTGAGCCACCAGGGAAGCCCAGGGAAGTACCCTTAACTTTTTTTTTACTTAATTTATTTGTGTCTGTACTGCATCTCTGTTGCTGTGAGGGCTGCTCTCTGGTTGCAGCAAGCAGGGGCTCCTCTGGTTGCAGTGCAGGCGCATCTCACTGCAGTGGCTTCTCTTATCACAGAGCACAGGCTCTAGGGCATGAGGGTTTCAGTAGTTGCAGCATAACTTTTTTACTAATTTTTTTTATCCCACTTTAACTTTTAATTTTAGAAATAATTTGTACTTTTAGGGAGTTCCTTGGTTGCCTAGTGGTTAGGATTTCAGGCTTTCACTGTGGTGGCCTGGATTCAATCCCTGTTCCATGCATGCTGAGCAGTGCAACTGGGGGAAAAAAGAGTAGAAATGTTTGGTACTTTCAGAAAAGTTGGAAAAATAGTACAAGGAAGTTCTACATACCGTTCACCTATATTCTCAGTTGTTAACGTTTTGCTGTGTTTACATATCACTATATTTTTGGTTGTGCCATATGAAATTATATTTTTGTAGCTCAAAACTTGTGTAATACAATTTAGTGTGGTTCAGCACAATTTAATTACTGTGTTTTTCTCTGCATTCTTTGAGATTAAGTTGCAGATATCATGACCTCTTCTAAATACTTCTCCTAAGGGAATTCCTGGCGTTCTAGTAGTCAGGACTCTACACTTCCACTGCAGGAGCATGGGTTTGATCCCTTTTCAGGGAAATAAGATCTCACATATCTCACAGCACAGCAAAATAAACCCCAATTTCTCCTAAGAACAAGAACATTATTTTATAAAACACAGAATAATTATACAAATGCAGTTATCAGACTCAGGAAATTTAACTTTAACCTGATCTTACCTGATACACAGTCAATTTTCAGATTTTTCATTTGTGCCAAACAGTCTGTCTGTCCCCTATCCAGGATCTAATTAGGCTCACATATTATATTTGGTTGTCTTATTTCTGTAGTATCCTTTAATCTGGAACTTTTTCTTAGCCTTCTCTGTCTTTTATATCATTGACTTTTTTCAAAAATACAGGTCAGTTATTTTTCAGAGTTTCTCTCAAGTTAGATTTGTCTGATTGTTTTCTAATGATTTAGGTTATGCATTTTTGGCAGGAGTAATATATTAATGATGTTTTATCCTCAGTATATTACATCAGGGACATATGATGTCATTTGTCCCATTATCAGTGATTTTAACTTTGGCCATTTGAATACAGAAATGTTTGCTAAGTTTTTTCCCAGTATGGAGTCACTGTTTTTAACTTCTGTAATTTATAAGTAATATATAGGGAAATGTTTTTCTTGAGGGGGATGGATCATGTTTAATGTAGATACATAGTAAATTAAATTGTTGAACATAGCTGTCGAAGAATTGGCTTCAGCCTAGCCTCAGTTCAGTTCAGTCGCTCAGTCATGTCAAACTGTTTGCAACCCCATGGACTGCAGTACGCCAGGCTTCCCTGTCCATCATCAACTCCTGGAGCTTACTCAAACTCACGTCCATTGAGTTGGTGATGCCATCCAACCATCTCATCCTCTGTCGTCCCCTTTTCCTCCTGCCTTCAGTCTTTCCCAGCATCAGGATCTTTTCAAATCAGTCAGTTCTTCACATCAGGTGGCCAAAATATTGGAGTTTCAGCTTCAGCCTCAGTCCTTCCAATGAATATTCAGGACTGATTTCCTTTAGGATGGACTGGTTGGATCTCCTTGCAGTTCAAGGGACTCTCAGGAGTCTTCTCCAACACCACAGTTCAAAAGCATCAATTCTACAGCGCTCAGCTTTCCTTATAGTCAGCCTCTCACATCCATACATGACTACTGGAAAAACCATAGCTTTGACTAGATGGACCTTTGTTGGTAAAGTAATGTCTCTGCTTTTTAATATGCTGTCTAGGTTGGTCATAACTTTTCTTCCAAGGAGCAAGCGTCTTTGAATTTCATGGCTGCAGTCACCATCTGCAGTGATTTTGGAGCCCCCCAAAATAAAGTCTCTCACTGTTTCCATTGTTTCCCCATCTATTTGCCATGAAGTGATGGGACCAGATGCCGTGATCTTAGTTTTCTGAATGTTGAGTTTTAAGCCACCTGTTTCATTCTCTTCTTTTAGTTTCATCAGCCTAGCCTAGTGACAAGAAAAATCATGAAACTGTTTAGAGGTACTGAACTGAATCTAGTTCTCAATTTTTGAGAACTTGGAAAGTTCTGGATGAGAGCAGGTGGTAATGTATGAGATATCACACATGACCTGGGTGATATGTAAATGATTTTGAAATATTGTAATTTGCCCCGCTGCCCAACAAGAACGTTAATCTTCCATTACTGTACTTGGGTGTTGGGGGATTGAAAAGAAGAGTTGCTCTCTAATATGACCTCATTGGGTGGTTGAGGTTATTAGTAGCTGAGTCATACTTGGCAGAAAGATAAGGTGAATGGACAGACATGTTTTCTTAATATATGGGTTCATCTAGCCCAGCTTACCTTTAACTTTTTTTATTATGTAAAATTTTAACCCAGGTTTACTTTTAATCATTTAAACCTTTTGGTTTTATTTTAGTGCTGTTCCTTTGGGAACCACAGCCAAAGAAGAAATGGAGAGGTTCTGGAAGAAGAACACTAGTTCAAACCGCCCTTTGTCTCCCCATATCAGCATCTACAGGTAAGGGCTCTGGGACCAGTAGTAGCAGGGGAAAGTTCTGGAGGTAAGTCAAAATGTAATTCCTGGTAATTAAAAAAGATTATTTTGAAATCATTTCAGATTTGCATAAATATTGCAGAAATAGTGTGCTGTGTTACTGTATACCTTTATGCAGACTCCCAATGTGTTAACATGTCTGAATGAGTTTTCAAAAGTGCAGCCACGATGATACTCATTACTCCTGTGTTAGTTTTCTGTTGCTGCTGTCATAAGCGATCACAAACTTGGTAACTGAAAATAACACATTTATTATCTTACAGTCCTGTAGTTCAGAGTCTGGCTTAGGTCTTACAGGGCTAAAATTAAGGTGTTGGCAGGGCTGGATTCATTTCTGGAGGCTCTGGGAGAGAATCTGTTTCGTTACTTTCTCCACCTTCTGAAGGCTGTTCTGAACTCCTTGGCTTGGAACCTGTTTCCTCCATCTTCAAAACCAGCAGTGGTATGTCAGGTTCTCCCATCATATCACTTTGAACTTGCTTCATTGTCACATTTCTTTCCTGACTCCCTCCTTCTGCCAGCCCCTTCCACTTTTAAGGACCTTTTGTATTAATTATATTGGGCCCATCCAGATAATCCAGGATAGCCTTCTTATCTTAAGGTGAGGTTATTAGCAACCTTAATTTCACTTGTAACCTTAATTCTCCTTTGCTTTTTAAAATAGTCACAAGTTTCAGGAATTAGAATGTGGACATCTTTCTGCCTGCTGCAGTCCCTTAATACTTGAGTGTATGTTTCTTAAATTTGAGGAAACTCTCCATACTGTTGCCATCACAGTCAGAAAATTAGCATTGATCTTGTGTTAATCACCTAATCCTCAGATCCCATTCAGATTTTACCAGTTGTCCCAAAAATGTCCTTTATAGGTCCAGGATCCAACTGAGGATCATGTATTACATTTAGTTGTTTAACTACTTAGAATTAGCACAAACTCCACAGGTAGGGGTTCGGTCCCACAAGACTGCCTCCCACTTCAGATGCCAGTCCCAAACCCCAGCTTTTTACTTGTGCTTCTAACTGAAAGTGTTAGTTGCTCAGTCGTGTCTGACTGTTCACGACCCCATGGACTGTAGCCTGCCAGGCTCCTCGGTCCATGAGATTCTTTAGGCAAGAATACTGGAGTGGGGAGCCATTCCCTTCTCCAGGGGTTCTTCCTGACCCAGGGATCGAATGCGTGTCTCTTAATGTCTGCTGCATTGGCAGGCAGGTTTTTTACCACTAGCGCCACCTGATACTTCTAACTAACCAACTATAAATCAGTAGTTCTCACAACCTCCTCCTTGGGTTCAGTAATTTGTTTAAATGGCTCAAGAAACTTGGAAACATTTACTTAAGTTTACTATGATTATAAAGGATATTACAGATGATACAGATGAATAGCCAGGTGCCCTTTTAGGTCCCTCTGTGTCTAGAAGGATCCTGAGCACAGGAGCTTCTGTCTCCATGGAGTTGGGGTGCTTATCCTTCTGATATGTGGATGTATTTACCAATCTGAAAACTTCCCAAACCCTGTACTTTGGCAGTTTTTATGGAGGCTTCATCATGTAGCTATGATTAGTTATTAACTTAATCTCTAGCCCTTCCCTCCCTGCATGGAGGTGGGTGGGGCAGAAAAGTCCAAGCTTCTGGTCATGGGTTAGTCTTTCTGGCAACCAGCCCCCATCCAGAGTTACCTCCTTAGAACAGAGATCACTCTTACTTCCCAGGAAATTCTAAGGGATTTAGGAACTGGGTGTTGGGAACCAGAGTCAAAGACCAAATAAAAAGATCCTCCTAGCACCCGTATCAGTGAGGAGATTGATAAGGGTTCAGAAACAGATATGTTTTACACACACACACACACACACACACACAGACACAGACACACATACAGACACACACAGACACAGACACACACACACACACCCTCCCCCCCACCACATTACTTCACAATTCTTATTTTGCCCAGAGTTACACTGTTACAGTGTATACTGTTTTCTCAGTTACACTGTTAAATCAGTTACATCTGATTTATTTTGACTGATTTATTTTGATGTTCAGATTGTCCCAGACTTGGCTGGTGGAAATTTTTCAAGATGACTCCTGTGAAATCAAGATCTGGGTGCTAGATGTGCTCACTGCTAACAGGATATCATTGCTTCTAGACTTTTTCTAACAGAGCTATGATATATATGTACAAACACACACACACACATACATGTACATGTGTATATATAAGTATATACATATATGTACATCTATTTCTGTTAATTGGTTGTCCTCAGAAGTAGCATTGATGGCTGTTACGCTAATGTCTTCCCAAAAGAACTCCTAACCCAGCAAAGCATCTTGAGTTCTGTTACCGTATTTTCTTGAGTTCCTGCCAGGGAAGCTGGTCATTTTTTAACCACCTCCACAAATACCACAACCCTTCAGATTTTTTCCAAACTAGATTCCTGAAATAATTCTGATTGTAGAAATTGGACAGTCTACTAAAACAGAAGATGAATAAGTGATCTCAGTCTTTGCTACTTTATGGTAAAACTTTTAAGAGATGAAAGATTTGGGAGAGGATTATAATGAAGAAGAACTTGTCAAATTATCTTGAGTTTATATTTAAAGCTCTGGCCTTTTTTCACAAGTCATATTAACAAATGATAATAAGCTAGTGGGATGAGACTTAAACTACTTTGCTCTTCTGATGATGAAACTCTAGACATACTCATGGAAAAAAAAAGAAATAGCAGGAAACATGGGGCTGTCTATCTGAGATATCTGGAGTCATATTTTCTGTTACTAACTTTTATAAATTTTTGGAGGTAGCATGGAAATAATATGGTTAAGTTAGCCTTTCTGAAGTATTCTTTATCTCTTAGTAAATTGTCATTATCAAAGCAAAAGTATATACAGGGAATTACATTTTCAGGAAAACAAGTCATTTTAAAAGATGTTAGAAAAATATTTTAAAAATTTATAGTTGGAAGAGTTCTTAGATTTTAATTTAATTTTCAACCACATTGGTTCTAAGAGTGCTGCTTGGGGCTTGGGGTACTCCAGTAAGTATCACAGCTACCCACTTCTGTGGGTGGTTGTGTGGGGGTGGCCAACATGCAGATTGTACTGTAGGCCCTTAGACCTGGCTATAACCAAAGCAGCTTGACTTTAAGGATTTTGCTTTTGAAGGAAGGGTGCTACTCAAAAAAAGAAAAACGTTTAAAAGCCACAAATGAGTAAATTTCCTCTGCAATATTTTCATAAACAAATGTCTACTTATGCTTGCATGCCTCCAGTGACAAGAAACTCACATCACCCTTTTCCAGTTAGGAAATTTCTCTTATTATCAGAAAGACCCTTATTTTATTGAACTTACTGTAACTTGTATCTTCTGCACAGTGGTTCTAGTTGTACCATAAACTATATAAAATAGATCTAAGCCTTTTTCTTTTTCCCTCTGATGACCTTTTTTTGATGTTGAACGTCTTTTCATGTGTTTACTGGCCACCTGTGTATCTTCTTTAGAGAAATGAATATTCAAGCCCTATGTTCATTTTTATATTGGGTTGCCTTTTAACCTTGTTTAAAATTTGTGGTAAAATATACATAACAAAATTTACCAGTTTATTGATTTATTGATTTTTAAGTGTACAGTTCAGTGGCATTAAGTACATTCACGTTGTGCAACCATCCCTACTGTTCATCTCCAGAATCTTTTCATCTTCCTAACCTGAAACTCTGTACAATAATCCCCATTCCCCCGGCCCCTGGCAACCACCGTTTGAGCTTCCATCTTTATAAATTTGACTACGCTGGATGTTGTGCTTAGTTACTCAGTTGTGTCTGACTCTTTGCGACCCCATGGACTGTAGCCCACCAGGGTTGTCTGTCCACGGGGATTCTGCAGGCAAGAATATTGCAGTGCGTTGCTGTTTCCTTCTCCAGGGGATCTTCCCAACTCAGGGATCGAACCCAGGTCTCCCACATTGCAGGTGGATTCTTTACCCTCTGAGCCACCAGGGACCTCATAAAGTAGAATCACATGATGTTTGTCTTTTTGTATCTGGCTTATTGCATCTGGCATAATGTTCTCAAGGTTAACGTGTGTTGAAGAATCTATCAGAATTCCATTTCTTTTTAAGGCTGAATATATCCCATTGTACATATGTACCACATTTTGCTTATCCATTCATTTGGATTGTTTCTATCTTTTGGCTATTGTGAATAATGCTGCTATGAACATGGACACACAGATATCTCTCTGAACCTCTGCTTTGAATTCTTTGGGGCTATATCCTAGAAGTGGCATAGCTGGATTATGGAAATTCTGTGCTTAGCTTTTTCAGACAACAGTGTATTGGCCATAGGGGCAGTAGTGCTGTTTGCATTTCCACCAGCAATGTGCACAAGGGCTCCAGGTGTTCCACATCCCCACCAACACTTGTGATTCCCTGTTTCTGTTGTTGTTTTAATAATAACCATCCTAATGAATGTGAAGACGTATTTCATTGTGATTTCAATGTGCGTTTCTCTGATGATTGGTGATGTTGAACATCTTTCCATATATTTACTGGCCATTTATATATCTTCTTTGCTTTTTGCTTTTTTGATAGTATTGTTTACAGTATGATTGTTAGATCACTTGCTGAAATTAACATATCCTGTATCTCTAGCTTTTTATTGGTTAATATTCTAACAGTCAAAAAAAGGGAAAAAATTAGCACTCTTCAAATCAGATGTTTGTTAATTGCTCAGTGTGCCTAGTATATTTTTTGAAGTTGAAATACAAAGGTGAATAAGATATAACCTGTGTTGAAAAGGATCTCAGTGTTTCCTGAAAAAAAAAATGTTCTTAAAGAAAATCTTACTGGCTTCTAGTCGTCACTTTTCTCTAACTGAGTTAAATCAGTCTTGATTTTCTGTGCTAGACTCTTACATAATGTTCAGAAGGAAATAGTGGGGGTGACCTATTAGTCTCTGCCCCATGATTTCTGAGGCCTCAATGAGAAAACACAAACTGGGGTGAAATAATTTGAAGATTCGTTTACTCACATGTTTTGGATTGATTCTGGCTTTTAGAGGGGCCTTCATTTTCTCTCTGCATGGATCTTTCTACTTGGTCTCTTTGCATAGACTTATTTCAGGCTTCCTTACAGCATGAGAGAACGATGAAGGGATGGAAGGAGCGCAAGTGATTTGGAAGTCATGCAGTGCCAGATGTGCTGTGCTCTGCATCTTGAGGCAGTCAGTCATGAAGTCCTGCCCAGAGTCAAGGAGCTAAATATAAATGCAGTGTGATGAGGAGTGACAAGATGCTAGATCCTATGGGACTGGAGATACTATCATGATTATTTAGAAAATAAAATTTCCTTTAGCAGCTTCGTACTAGGCTAACCAGTCTATGATTTTAACCATTTTTTAAAGTAAGGTTAACATTTGACTTCATATCACTCCCATTTTCCATTTCAGTATTTCTTAACGATTACAAGATCAATGGTTATATTTCATGTGTTAGCTCTTGGGATTTAATTCATCTGGCCAGGAGTCCTAAGTGCATTTGGAATGCTAAGTAATGTCTTATAATTTCCCTGCTTTTTTCCCCCCAGTTCTCTCAAATCAATATTTCTTCTGTCTTTTTTAGTCTGATAATCATTCTCTTTGACAAATAAAGTAGTTGAGCAATCTGCTTTGCACTCTGTCATCCATTAACATAAAATTGTCAACCCCAGTTAGGAGGCTTTCTTTCCCTGAGTACAATCTTAAAAGCCCCTTTTTGTTGTCCTTGACATTTTTGCAAGCCTCAGCTCATTCTGGGTTTTAGTCTCCTGATTCTTCTGATCAAATTATGCCATTGTTCTCTGATTGTCCTTTGTTATGAGGCTCTTCTTCTGCCTTTTATATTTATCTTGTTAGTCTGAGTTGATCTAGAGTGGTGTCTAGCCAGTTTTCTTGGTTTCTTTAGACATTCTTTTTTTTTTAATACTGTGACCGTTTTTTAACATAGAGTTTTTTTTTACAGAGACATTTAATACACTTATTATTGTGACCATTTTTATTACATAGACATTATTTATTACACTTATTATTGTGACCATTTTTATTACATAGACATTATTTATTACACTTATTATTGTGACCATTTTTATTACATAGACATTATTTATTACACTTGTTATTGTGACCATTTTTATTACATAGAATTTCTTTTCATGATCTTTTCAATCTGCTGGAATTCCTTTCCTTTGGAGTGTGGATTATGTAGTCTGATTATGCTCAACATTCTCTATCTAAGCTGACTTTCCAGGATGAATGTTAACTTTATCCAAAGATGCCTGTTCTTTCCATTTCTCTCTTGAGCAAGAGAACTAGGTCCAGATTATATAAGTATTGGTTATCCTTCTAAGGAAAAGCGTTGGCAGACAGACAGATGAGAACATGATTTTTAAAAGGGTTTGATGACGGAGTATTTCAAAACACCTGTGAATTTAAGAAATATATACTAAATCCAGCAAAATTAGATTTTAAATATGAGATAAGTAATTTACTAGGGAATGAACGATATGCTCAATTTGGATATTTTTGGTTATATGATAATAAAGTTCATGGATGACTATGTTATATGAAACAGTAGATAAATAAAACTCAAGTTTTCTTCTACTTCTGTCTTACTACTGGAGGAAAGGAAGGACCCAGATGGTTGTATTCTAGTGTTTATTTTCTAACTGTATGCAACTTTAACTGATGTTTTTGACCCGTGTTCTTTCTTTTATGAAAGGAATTTGAGTTTTAATTAATTTCTCATCTCTGTTAGTGATGCAGTCTAGAAAGGGGGGGGACTTCTTAAATAAATCATTTTCTTACTTTTAAACTGGAGAGTGGAAACACAGGAATATGAAAGCTGTTTGGTTTTGCTTTGTGGTAAATAGTTGCCTATTTCCAAAGTAGTTTATATTTTCTTTTCCAAGATAGATTCTCTACAATGGTGTCCTCTATTCCTCTTATAAATTGCCTTTGTGTGTTTCTTTTCAGCTGGTCTCTTCCCATGGCGATGTCCATTTGCCACCGTGGCACTGGTATTGCCTTGAGTGCAGGTATGTATGTGTGTTTTTTTCTGCATATGAACACACAAACACATACACACATTATTTCTTTGAAAAACTTTGCTATTTCTGTGGCTCTTGATAGTGCCTCCTTTGCAACTCAGCAGCTTGATTTAGAGAAAACGAAAAGTCCATTGAAGCTTATTGTTTATTCATTTCTTTAACTGTTAATTATGAGTTCCCACAATGCTCAGGTTCTTTTCTTAACCAGTTTTTTTTTCTTTTTAAAAAATTTTTCTTATTTTTTCTTATCCAGTTTTTAAACTATTCCTAGCATGTCCTGATATTATATTTATTGACATTACAGAGAGCAGATAACAAAAATATAATGGAGATAGCCTGGCTGACTGAACATTGACCAAACACAGTCCAAGGTTAATCATCAACCTTATTCTTTCAGAAAATCTGTTTTAACACCCGTTTTTCGTCACCTGGAATTGATCAGAAATACTAACTCATTCTCCATTCTCAAAAGACCCTGGTAACCAACCACAATTTCTGTTTGTTTATTTATATAATATGAAATACAGCTGCAGCATTTGTTTTTCGTAATATCCTTTGGGGTCCCTCCTAGTCTTCCATAGAGTATGTTTTTACTGAAGTGGTCATCAACAGGACTAGTGGCTCAAGTATAGGGATCCTGCATTTAGGAAGCTACTGCTGAGACATTGGAGAAATTATCTAAAACTTAAGTCTGTGATTCAAAATTAGATTAGTTTTGTTGGTAATCAAGTAAGGATAGGAACTCCTATCTTAAGATCCAATGTTATTATTCCTGTGTTACCTTTTCTTTGGTTGGTAAAGTAATAACAGAATCCAGGTATAAGGATGATTGGTGTTGTCTGAGAATCTGTACAGTTTCTGATTTTTAACGTACTTGCATGTAAATAATAGGATAAATTTTAGGATTAGCCTACTCTAACTATAAATTCATAGTTACTTTATTTTTTCTTACTTAGAATCTTATAACTTTTAGATTGATGCTTTTTGCTTAGTTTGGTGGTGTTTATAAACAGATTCAGTCCTGAAAATCATTGGAAGGACAAGAACAATTTATTTATTAGGCTATAGTTTCAATTATTGGGCTTCCCAGGTGGCTCAGTGGTAGAGTATCCGCCTCCTATTGTGGGAGACGTGGGTTTGATCCCTGGGTTGGCAAGATCCCCTGGATCTTGAATGGCAACCCATTCGAGTATTCTTGCCTGAAAAATTCCATGGATAGAGGGGCACAGCTGGCTATAGTCCATGAGGTTGCATAGAGTAGGACAGGACTGAGTGTGCACATAGTTCCATTATTATCTCAGTATATTTATCGCTACTGAATGAAAAAAGAGGGTATTGACTCTTTCATAGACTATAGTGTAAAGAAATATTAGTTTACTACGTATGGCTAAAGTTGTATGTATTTTTTTCACAGCTGAACTTAATAATTATTTTTTTCTGTTTTTACCCCTTTGAATGATCTTGTATTTTTTAGCATGTATACCCTTCTTCCCAAACCTTTCCCCTTAATTCCGTAACAGTAGCTGATTGCTGTAAAATAGTAGTTTCCATGTTTCCCTTAAATTCTGAAAGTCCCTACTTCAAAACTGGAACAGATTTTTGCTAGGTGGATGATTTAGGCAACTTAGTTACCTCTCTAAGCCTCTGTTAATTCCTTGTTTTAAAATATTAATAATGCCTATTCCAGAGTTGATGGGATTTCAAGAAACTACACTCTGGTTGTTGACTTAGGAATACAGGGATGAGAAGCACGATAAATTTGATAGCAGTAGTCTCTTGGAAGATGGTGTGTATTGGACCAAATGGCGAGAAGAATTGGATCATTTGACCTGAAATGAAGTCAGTCCCAGCGGCTGTGATCATTGCAGTCTTGTGGCACTCCTCCAGTCTATTTTTCACACAACAGCAAGAACAATAAAAATCTCTTGAAGATAAATTGAATCAAGTCACACTTAGGATCTTCCTATTACCGTATTTGCCTTTGCACTTAGATTAAAATTCAACTTTCCACTGTGACTTAAAATGCTCTACCTGATCTGGCCCTTGCCTAAGTCATCCTGCCATTTCTCCCCTTGCTTACTCTGTTCTGGCCACACTTGTCTTTGAATTCTTTGGAACAGGTAAAACTCTTTCTCATACCAGAGTCATTGCATGTTTTATTCCCTTGATCTGAAGTGCCCACTCCTACCTCTTGCTACAGAGTGTGTGGTTAGTTCCTTCTTATTTCATAGATCTCCACAAAATTGGCAGCTCAAAGTATACTTTACTTTCCACCATATCTAAAGTAGTAGCTCTGGTTTGTTTCTAGTTCTGTTACTAGTTTTCAGTTTCGCAACACTGTTCCTTCACAGTTCTTATTGCACTGTTTCTTCACAGCTTTTTATAAATCTCTTTTATTAGACTGTAAACTCTTCAGAGAGTAGGACCTGCATCTGCCTTATTTACCATTCATATCCTCTAGCACTCAGTGGGTGCTTCTATGAGTGTCTTAGTCACTCAGTTGTGCCCAGCTCTGCAACTTCATGGACCATAGCCTGCCAGGCTCCTCTGTCCATGGTAAGAATACTGTCATGAGTAGCCATTACCTTTTCCAGGGAATCTTCCCAACCCAGGGATCAAACCTGGGTCTCCTTAATTGCAGGCAGGTTCTTTACCTTCTCAGCCACCAGTGAAGCCCAGTAATGGAAACTATTAACCTAATAAACAAACTGCTCTTGTCTTTCCAATGATTTTTAGGCTAAATGAATGCAACCATGTCAGTCACTTTGCTTATGGTGGTCAGTTCAGAAATGTTTGCTCCTCCTCAGTCAGTTCAGTCGCTCAGTCATGTCCGACTCTTTGCGACCCCATGAACCGCACACTCCAGGCCTCCCTGTCCATCACCAACTCCCAGAGTCCACCCAAACCCATGTCCGTTGGGTTGGTGATGAGATCCAACCATCTCATCCTCTGTTGTCCCTTTCTCCTCCTGCCCTCAATCTTTCCCAGCATCAGGGTCTTTTCAAATGAGTCAGCTTTCCGCATCAGGTGGCCAAAGTATTGGAGTTTCAGCTTCAACATCAGTCCTTCCAGTGAACACCCATCCTTTAGGATGGACTAGGTTGGATCTCCTTGCAGTCTCCTTGGGACTCTCAAGAGTCTTCTCCAACACCACAGTTCAAAAGCATTAATTCTTCGGCACTCAGCTTTCTTTATAGTCCAACTCTCATATCCATACATGACCACTGGAAAAAACATAGCCTTGACTAGATGGATGTTTGTTGACAAAATAATGTCTGCTTTTAAATATGCTTTCTAGGTTGGTCATAACTTTCCTTCCAAGGAGTAAGCGTCTTTTAATTTCATGGCTGCAGTCACCATCTGCAGTGATTTTGGAGCCCAGAAAAATAAAGTCAGCCACTGTTTCCACATCTGTTTGCCATGAAGTGATGGGATCAGATGCCATGATCTTAGTTTCCTGAATGTTGTGCTTTAAGCCAACTCTTGACTCTCCTCTTTCACTTTCATCAAAAGGCTCTTCAGTTCTTCTTCACTTTCTGCCATAAGAGTGGTGTCATCTGCATATCTGAGGTTATTGATATTTCTCCTGGCAATCTTTATTCCAGTTTGTGCTTCTTCCAGCCCAGCGTTTTTCATGATGTACTCTGCATATAAGTTAAATGAGCAGGGTGACAATATATAGCCTTGACGTACTCCTTTTCCTATTTGGAGCCAGTTCCTACTAACTTCTAATTAATCTTCTGTCATGCATTAGAAATTGGATAGTGATAAAAGCGTCTACCCTCAAGGGTAAAAAAGTCTAAGGAATAAGACAAATAAATATTTGTAATGCACTGGGATAATTTTTTAATAGAGATACGAGGTCTCAGAAATGAGACCAACTCTGCAGGAGTTGGAGATCTTGAAAGAAGAACGGGTGGGAGAATTCATGAAACGGAGGTAGAGGAGGGTGTTCCGACAGAGAAGCCACCGGATGCAAAGGCACAGGGTTTGCAAAGCATCCAGAATCTTGGATGATGATAAGTAAAGAGCTGTGTTACGAAAATGGCAGAAGATAAGGTTGGATAATGATAACTAGATCCACTTGTTTAAGAGTTGTGTTATGGAAAAAGTGGCAAAAGATAAGGCTGGGAAGTGTCCTGGACTGTAAAGAACTTTGACCGCTGTGTCCAGAAGTTGGAACTTGATCCCATAAGAAATCAAAAAAGGTTTACATTCTCATTTGTTTCAGTAACAGAACAAACTGGGCTAGACAAATCCATGATTAGGTGTTTATTCATACTGTAGAGATTTTGTGGCTGATACTCTGAAGAGCATGTTGAACTAAAAAAGCATGATGATACTAGTTTGACTTTAAATAGAATTTATTGAGGAAGAACTTTACAAGCAGTTCTTTAAAAGATGGAAAAAGAAGCCAGTAACACTTTTCCATTGCTTAGGTTCTGTAAGGGATTAAAATACTTGTGATTTTTCATAGCAACAGTGTAAAAACCTAGGTGAAATTAGGTAAATTCCTTGAAAATGGCAGGTAGCTGAAGCTGCAATGTGAATAAGACTGGGAAAGGGTAATCAAAATGCAGCGTACAGCAATGAAATGAATGAATGCCGAACAACAGATATGTTAGAAGAACACAGCTGTAAATAAATTGTACAGTTAACTTGAATGGGAAGAAGAATGGTCCTGAATGTTCTGGATAGTCTTTAAAAATAGGTCAGATTGAAAACCAGAACTTCAGTGAGAGGTCACTTGACTGGGTAGGCAAACCTGCTCAGGTAGTCACTCTTTTCTAGAAAAGCCAAAGAACCGCCAGATTATAAAGTGACTAATGGAACTCTGAGATCCCTGTTTTGTTTTTCTGGGCTTTTCCTGAGATGGGGCATGAGTTACTGATTCTCAGATGTGATGTGTTACACCCTGGTCATTCCCAACTGAGACAGTGTAGAGAAAAAGCACAAACTTTGGATATTTCTGAGTTCAGTTCCAACTTTGTCACTAACTAGCTACTATCTCATCACTTCCTTTTCTGCTTATAATGCCTAGCTAGGACTTTGAGAATTATATATATAAAGTTGCAGTGGTAAACCAGGGTTCCCATGACCCCTTCCTCAGTTTTGATAATTTACTAGAAGATCTCACCATAACTCAGGAAGACACTTTATTTAGACATACGGGTTTTCAAAATAAAATAAAAACCAATGGAGGAGATAACACAGGGTAAGGTATACAGGAACGGTGAGGAAAGTGTGTGTGAAGCTTCCATGCCCTCTCTGGATACACCACCCTCTTAGAACATCCTTGTGTTCAGTAACCTAGAAGCTGTCCAAATCCTATAGTTTATGGTGGCTTCAGTGCCTAGGCAAGATTGATTAATCATTGGCCATTGGTCATTAGCTCGATCACCAGCCACTCCCAGGCATGTGTATGTAGTGAGAGGAAGTGGGGAGTAGACAGGGAAGGGGAGGGATGTATGGGACTAAAAGTCCCAATCCTCAAATCATGCTTTGGTCTTCCTGGCAGCTAGCCCCCATCCTGAAGCTGTCTAGGCGCCCCCAGCTTCCAGCCATCTCATTAGTATACAAAAAACTCTTGACTCCAAGAGTTTGGGAGCTGTGTACCAGGATTTGGGGAAAAGACCACATGTGTATTTCTTATTGTGTCACAGCTTCAAACACAGAATATCAGTCAGTTAATTCAGTCACAGGTTGGCCAAAGCTCTCTCTGTACAAATGAGAAGTATGTGAGAAGAAATTAAGTATGGAATTTCCCAAGTCCTCTTCTTAATGTTTAGTTTACTGGGAAGCAGAAAATAGACTGTCCTCCTAGAACCTGTTCTAACAGCTAAACAATTTAAATTGGGAAAACAAAGGCATTGACTGTCCCATCTAATCACCAAGAAAAATTAAATAGTGCTTTCTATTGACTGCCAAGACCAGCTTCAGCCTACTTCTCTGCAATTAAGTGCTGCAACACAAAGAACTGTGCAGATTGTCAGTAAATCCTGTTGGCACTTCCAGAAGCCATTGTAAACTTTGATACTTCTTCCCAGTAAACCCCTGTAGATATCACTGCAAAAGAAAATGAAAATATCTAAAAGGGCCTTGGTGAATCTGTTCAAATGATGATTAAAACTCAGGTTGGCAGCACCTGATTGTTGTTTTATCGAAAGTGTTGTCAAACTAATCTCATGATATACTCTGCCTGTCTGCCCCCCCTGCAGCCTCTAGGGGGTGGGGTGGCAGGAGTATTCATGCCCTGAGGGAAAGCAAAACATTTCTGAGAAGTGTTTTCTAGTATCTAGGGTCTTCCTGGGCCAGGGGTTGAACCTGTGTCCTTTGCATTGGTAGCTAGATTCTTAACGACTGGATCACCAGGAAAGTCCTGGAATCTTTTTTCTAATATTTTCCATTTAAATTCATTTGGATGCAGAACCCATGGGTATGGAGCACTAACTGTATAGAGCCTTCTAGTGGGTGTGAAGTGGCTTCTCATAGTTTTGATTTGCATTTCCCTAGTGACTAATGGTATTGAGCATCTTTTCGTATACTTATGGACCTTTTACTTCTTTGGAGAGAGACTTATTCACATCCTCTGCCCGTTTTTAAATTAGGTTGCCTTTTTATTGTTGAGCTGTAAGGGTCTTTAATATATTTTGTATTCAAGTCCCTTATCAGACATAACAATGTGCAAAAATTTTCTCTCATTGTATATGTTGTCTTTTTACTTTCTTGTTGGCATTGCTTGTAGCACAAAAGTTTTTTATTTTTTTCCATAGTATTTGTTGATTTATCAACACAAATTATTCCTTATTCCATTATTATGTCATAGTTTCATAGTTCAGATTACAGTTCAGTGACAAAACTTCCATGGAACTCAACCTAAAGAAATTCTTTATATTGTGAAATCACTTTGCACTCTGAAAGATACCAGCCTTCCTCATCTCCTCAAAAATCGTTCATGGAATCATAATTTCTGTAGTAGTCTGCATATGCTTGCTTTCTTGCTTCAGCCACAGCAAACTTATAGAAAGCTGCACCCCCGGAATACAGTGAATGCTCCAACAATCTGAAGTTTAGCCACGGTAATTATTCTCAGCATCAGCGTTCTTCCAGACTAACGGAGAAATGGATGGCCCCAAAGGGTGTTTAGTTTTGATGAACTCCAATTTATTATTTTGTTGCTTCTGGTTTGGTGTCGTATCTAAGAAACCACTGCTGATCCAAAGTCCTAAAGATTTACTCCTGTGTTTTTTTGGTTTTAAGGTTTTGAGTCTTACATTTAGGTCTCTGATTCATTTTGAGTTAAATTTTTGTGGGTAGAGATTTGATTGATTAAAAAAATCTTTTTGTCAGTCTTTTCCTTGAACTGAGTATACTGTTTTTATTTTTTCTTACTGAGATGATACAGATACAGCAGAGGTGACGTCTAAAGTGGTGGGTAAAGTTTTTATAGAGAGCAATGTTGGATGAGGATTAAGATGCTAAAATATATATTGTAAATCTAACAGACTGGAGTCAGATTCCATGGAACCTTTCTCCTACACATGGGAACATTAGTTTAAATCTTCCCCATTTTAAATTGGTTTAGAATTGTGTGAAGTGCTAGGGGCTGTCATAGAAACAAGTTTTATGTGTTTTATTGGTTGTAGCTGATGGACCGCTGTGATGGGCTTACTTTGTTTCTCCTCAGGAGTCTCTCTTTTTGGCTTGTCGGCCCTCTTGGTCCCTGGGAGCTTTGAGTCTCATTTGGAATTTGTGAAGTCCCTGTGTTTGGGGCCAGCACTGATCCACACAGCCAAATTTGCACTTGTCTTCCCTCTCATGTATCACACCTGGAATGGGATCCGACACTTGGTAAGTTAATGGTAGGCCTGTACATTTTCTAGGTGAAAGGAATGGAGAGGCTCAGGATTCTTGTCCCTGGTCTGGGTTTAGTACTATTCTTAAAGTTAGTTGTGCTGGATGTTTGCTCAAGGGCCTCTTGGACAAAGCTAAACTAGATTGCTTGGGCCCTGCCAGGCAGCACAGCTGGTGATGTAGCTATGCACTGGACATAGACCTGGCAGATGTTTTCAGGGTCTCCGTGAACTCTTCCAGTTTTAATAGGGTCATTACTAAAAGAGACCCCTGAAGCCAGGCCACATATCTGGCATAGAAGGCATATTTATCAGACAGAAATTGTTACCTGTTGTGTCAGGCACTGTTGTAGACATTGGAGGTTCATTTATGAACTAGGTAACATAGTTACCGCTTTCAGTCTTAATCTTCCCATCAAATCAGAGTGACAAATCTGGAGTCAAGTATACTGATTATTATTAACTTGATATTGGATTATGTTAACTGCTTTTGTTTTTTATTTGTTTTGAACTATTAGAATAGGACCAGCTTCAACAAGAAACCGAGTCTCTAGGATATCAGTATTGGGTTTAGAAATCTTTTGACAGCCTAAACTCTGTCCAGGTTGCCTCCTACATGAGCTTGGGGTCAGTTCAAACTGGTGTCCCCTTCTTTTTTTTTAAGGAATCAAACCTGCCCCAGCTTAGGGATCAATCTCTCCTATAGCACTTTAAGGTTGATATTTTGTGGTCTCCCTACCCCTGGTCTTGCTTCCTTTGTCAGGAAGATAATTACAGCTTCCTTCTTTATGGTTTTCCATTCTCTCTCACCCTGAGCCATCTGTTAGTTGGATGTTGTTGCTTTAATTTGACCTTTTGTAACTTCCACATTAGAGCTTAGAGACAAGCACTTTGTGAATTTTAGTCTGGTCCAATAGACAGTTTAACGGAATCAGAAAAGTGAGAGACTAAATGACCTATTAAATTGAGTGTATCTATAACTGTTCCCTGGGGCAGTGTTCAGTTTGATTCAAAATGACTTCACTTCCCTCAGGGGAAGGGGAGAGAGAGGGAGAGCATTTCCATTAATGACTTCTTATTCCACGGAACAAAGCTCTCCAATAAAATCAGCTGATCAGCTTCCTCTGTTGGCATCCTGGCTCAGGCAGGGACTTGCCATATATTTGCTTTTGTCTCAGAGTGGGAGGAGGGAAGGGGAAGAGATTTTATAAAATGTCAGAACTCAGGGCTTTTCTTAGGCCCTTAAATCTGCTTTTGTTTGTTCTTCTAGCAAGTCCTAGCTCTGACTGTGGGACAGTATTTTGTTTTTTTGTGACAGTCCATAGTTCTTGCACTCTGAGCTTGACAGTTGTGCTGCCAGAAGATCTAACAAGGCTCTATCCCCTGGTGGTCTGGTGGCTAGGATTCCTGGTTTTCATCCAGGCTATCCAGGTTCAGTTCCTGGGAAGAGAGCTAAGATCTTTCTCTAGGACTGCTCACTGCTGTCTCTCCAAGATCACATCCAGAACTTTCCCTGTATATTCATATTCATGTAAATGCATATCTACCCTTACAGTAAAAGAAAAAAAAAATCTAATGGAGTGGAGGGTAGAATTGATGAAAGAGAGTAGGAAGTGACAGGGTCTCTGATATGCTAGAGAATATCCCCCTATCACCACCACCCAGTAGGACTCAACTTTTCTGTAAAGCATTGTACCTTTATTTTTTTGAAAGCATTGTGCCCCATGAATAGTATGAAAAGGCAAAAAGATATGACACTGAAAGATGAACTCCCCAGGTTGGTAGGTGCCCAATACGCTACTGGAGAAGAGGGTAGAAATAACTCCAGAAAGAATGAAGAGACAGAGCCAAAGCAAAAACAATACCCAGCTGTAGGTGAGACTGGTGATGGAAGTAAAGTCCATTGCTGTAAAGAACAATACTGGACTGTTAGGTCCATGAATCAAGGTAAATTAGAAGTGGTCAAACAGGAGATGGCAAAAGTAAAGATCGACATTTCAGGAATCAGTGAACTAAAATGGACTGGAATGGGTGAATTTAATTCAAATGACCATTATATTTCCTACTGTGGGCAAGAATCCCTTAGAAGAAATGGAATAGCCCTCATGTCAACCAAAGAGTCTGAAATGCGGTACTTGGATGCAGTCTCAAAAATGACAGAATGATCTCTTAATTTCCAAGGCAAACCATTCAGTATCACAGTAATCCAAGTCTATGCCCCAACCAGTAATGCTGAAGAAGCTGAAGTTGAACCATTCTATGAAGACCTACAAGACCTTCTAGAATTAACACACAAAAAAGATGTCCTTTTCATCATAGGGGACTGGAATGCAAAAGTAGGAATTGAAGAGATACTTTGAGTAACAGGCAAATTTGGCCTTGGAGTACAAAATGAAGCAGGGCAAAGGCTAACAGAGTTTTGCCAAGAGAACGCACTGGTCATAGCAAACACCTTCTTCCAATAACTTAAGAGAAGACTCTACACATGGACATTGCCAGATGGTCAATACCAAAATCAGATTGATTCTATTCTTTGCAGCCAAAGATGGAGAAGCTCTATACAGTCAGCAAACATAAGACCGGGAGCTGACTGTGGCTCAGATTATGAACTCCTTATCGCCAAATTCAGACTTTAATTGAAGAAAGTGGGGAAAACCACTAGACCATTCAGGTATGACCTAAATCAAATCCCCATGATTATACAGTGGAAGTGAGAAATAGATTTAAGGGACTAGATCTGATAAGACAGAGTGCCTGATGAACTATGGATGGAGATTCATGACATTGTACAGGAGACAGGGATCAAGACCATCCCCAAGGAAAAGAAATGCAAAAAAGCAAAATGGCTGTCTGGGGAGGCCTTACAAATAGCTGAGAAAAGAAGAGAAGCTAAAGGCAAAGGAGAAAAGGAAAGATATACCCATCTGAGTGCAGAGCTCCAAAGAATAGCAAGAAGAGATAAGAAAGCCTAAATGATCAGTGCAAAGATATAGAGGAAAACAATAGACTGGGAAAGGCTAGAGATCTTGATCTCTTCAAGAAAATTGGAGATACCAGGGGAACATTCATGCAAAGATGAGCACAATAAAGGACAGAAACCATGTGGACCTAACAGAAGCAGAAGATATTAAGAAGAGGTGGCAAGAATACACAGGAGAACTGTACAAAAGGGATCTTCATGACCCAGATAACCACGATGGTGTGATCACTCACCTAGTGCCAGACATCGTGGAGTGCAAAGTCAAGTGGGCCTTAGGAAGCATCACTATCAACAAAGCTAGTGGAGGTGAGGAATAGTTGAGCTATTTAAAATCCTAAAAGATGATGCTGTGAAAGGGCTGTACTCAATATGCCAGCAAATTTGGAAAACTCAGCAGTGGCCACAGGACTGGAAAAGGTCAGTTTTCATTCCAATCCACAAGAAAGGCAATGCCAAAGAACGTTCAAATTACTGCACAATTGCATTCATCTCACACGCAAGCAAAGTAATGCTCAAAATTCTCCAAGCCAGGCTTCAGTAGTACATGAACCAAGAACTTCCAGATGTTCAAACTGGATTTAGGAAAGGCAGGGGAACCAGAGATCAAATTGCCAACATCCATTGGATCATCAAAGAAGCGAGAGAGTTCCAGAAAAACATCTACTTCTGCTTCATTGACTATGTCAAAGTCTTTGTGTGTATCACAGCAAACTGTGGAAAATTCTGAAAGAGATGGGAATACCAGACCACTTGACCGGCCTCCTGAGAAATCTGCATGCAGGTCAAGAAACAACAGTTAGAATCAGACATGAACAATAGACTGGTTCCAAATTGTAGAAGGAGTATGTGACGGCTGTATATTGTCGCCCTGTTTATTTAACTTATATGCAGAGTACATCATGTGAAATGCTGGGCTGGATGAAGCACAAGCTGGAATCAGAATTTCTGGGAGAAACATCAGTAACCTCAGACAGGCAGATGACACCACCCTTATGGCAGAAAGTGAAGAGGAACTAAAGAGCCTCTTGATGAAAGTGAAAGAAAAGAGTGAAGAAGCTGGCTTAAAACTCAACGTTCAGAAAACTAAAATCATGGCATCTGATCTCATCACTTCATGACAAATAGACGGGGAAACAGTGGAAACAGTTAGAGGCTATTTTCTTGGGCTCCAGAATCACTGCAGATGGTGACTGCTGCCATGAAATTAAAAGACGCTTGCTCCTTGGAAGAAAAGCTATGACCAACCTAGACAGCATATTAAAAAGCAGAGACATTACTTCACCAACAAAGGTCTGTCTAGTCAAAGCTATGGTTTTTCCAGTAGTTGTGTATAGATGTGAGAGTTGGACCATAAAGAAAGCTGAGCACTAAATAATTGATGCTTTTGAACTGTGGTGTTAGAGAAGACTCTTGAGAGTCCCTTGGACTGCAAGGAGATCCAACCAGTCTATCGTAAAGGAAGTCATTCCTGAATATTCATTGAAAGGAGTAATCCTGAAGCTGAAACTCCAATACTTTGGGCCACCTGATGCGAAGAACTGACTCATTTCCCACCCTGATGCTGAAAAAGATTGAAGGTGGGAGAAGGGGACGACAGAGGATGAGATGGTTGGATGGCATCACTGACTCGATGGATATGAGTTTGAGCAAGCTTTGGTAGTTGGTGATGGACAGGGAGGCCTGGCGTGCTGCAGGCCATGGGGCTGCAAAGAGTTGGACTCGACTGAGCAACTGAACTGCACTGTTCCTTTATAAGCAAGCAACTGTTTATCTTTTTGACTCCTAATCTTATCTAGGTGAAGCTGTTTGACACCTGAGGTAGGGACATCTTCTCATCTTGAGTTTCTTCCAGGCTCTAATTTTTCTCTGAAGCATTCTTAAAGTGTGGGCTTATTTGTGTTGATGCAGTCGTGTGTGAAAAGTGTGAAACCTGAAGACTCTGCTTTTGCCCTAGGAGAGGTTTTAGAATACGATACGTTGATATCCCTAGGGCACAAGAGAGTCTAAATCAGTGTTTTTTAAACTGTGTTTTTTGACTCAGTGGGTAGAAAATGTATTTAGTGGGTTGCTACCAACAAAAAAGAACTTTAAATAGAATATACTATATAGACTATAACACAGAAGGTGTTGATAAATATTGCATATTGTTTCATGAGCTTTTATATATAAAATATATATACACAGACATTGGGTACTAACTAAAAAGATATTTCTTAGTGGTGGGGGCATGTCACCAGTCAAAACAAAATTGAGTCTAGATCCCAAGAGTAGTGTTTTTTTTGGCCATGCCTTGAGTCATGTGGGATTATTCCCCCACCAGGGATTGAACCGCCTGCGTTCGAAATGTGGAGTCTTAACCACTGGACCACCAGGGAATTCCCCAAAGAGTATTTTGTAAAAAAAATACTAGTTTCCCAATGGACAAATGTTGCTTCCCAAAGAGGATTCAGAGGTTGACTATATCTAAAAAACCATGTATTATATCCCCATTTTGGAGATTAATATTGTGCATTAGTAAATTGTTTGAGAAGTCTTGTATTTAAACAGTTGCCAAATTTATTTGACCTCAGAACTTTTTTTTCCCACATGTAACGCCTTTTAACATTCTGAGAAACTAGTTTTTGGAGAAACACACTTCGGAAAACCTTGATCTGGTTTTGTTGTCACAAGGGAAAGTTTTATCTATTTAGTCTGAAAGTTCTTACATATAGGGACTGAGGATCGATTCCCTTTACTGTCATTGGGATAAGAGGGTGGCAGGTACCGTATTGTGGGTTTCAAGGAGGGTGAAGGTCACAAATACGGGAGAAGTGCTTTTCTCTAGAATCATGCTGAGAGAAATTACCTGTTTCTAAGTTGAGTTCTTTTCTGAGAAAGGAGCTATGAGAGTGACCAGGACCCTGATTGCTGAAATTTTTTTTTCTTATTTTTACAGATGTGGGACCTAGGAAAAGGCCTGACGATTTCCCAGCTACACCAGTCTGGAGTGGCTGTCCTGGTTCTTACTGTGTTGTCCTCTGTAGGGCTGGCAGCCATGTGAAGAGCCGAAGTTCCCAGTATCGTCATCCTACAAATTATCACATTGACCTGTCTTCCTGTTTGTTACTCTTGTCTTTGGCCAGGGCAGAGTTATTCTCGTTTGTTTAGACCCTTGTTTGCTTGCAGATCCCCTTGGAGCTCAGCAGTAGAGTACCTTACAGAACCGTAACGGTGGAAAAGGGTCCAGTTTTCCCCTTATTTCTAAGGATGGAATGACTGCGAAAACTCCCTTTTCTTGCCCCCGGCTTGCAGCCTACCCTGGGCTTGGGAGCCTTCCTTCTCTCTCCATGTTAGGCCTTGATTTATGCTGAGGGTCAGCCTTTGGCTCCTTCTTCCTGAGACAGTGGAAACAATGCCAGCTCTGTGGCCTCTGCCATGGGGACTGGGAGTGGGGATTCGGGTGCCACTGCCTGTGGGTTGCTGGCTCAAAGGACAATTCTGTCCATTGGTCAGAGCCCAGGGTCTTTAGCACCCACACAATGTGACTGGAAGGAGAGGGGGTGGGGGTGGAGGAGAATTAGACTGTCCCAGCTAGCAGGAGATAAAAAGAGTTAAGTTGACTCTTGGAGCAGGTCTTGGGGAGAAGATATATAGATTTTGATGCAAGAAGAAAATCCAGAAAATTATTGTTGACTCCATTACGGGTTATTTCTTTTCCTTGTGTTTCCAGAAAAACCAAACCTCTTACTGTCATGTTTTCTAATCCAGAATCACGTGACATCTTTTTCTGAAACTGAATTAAAATTATTATTTTGCCTTTGACTCTCGTTGATACTTTGAGAAACCAAGACAGTGGCGACTGGGGAGGAGGAGCCAGTTTCCTCGCTGCCCTGTCTGGTCTCCCTCTGGTCTCCTCCTCTCAGGTGCTTGCGTCTCCCAATCCTACCTTCCTCAGGAGGGAAGCAAATTGTCCTTTTAAGTGAGCACTGGAAAAATTATCAGGGAATCAAACAAAAGTAGCTAGGGATTTAATATGCAGAAACCTCAGAGAAGAAAGCAGGAGAAAGGAAGTTAAGCTGTGGAGAGCTTTTAGTTTGTTATAAACTCCAGAATCCCACTGAGAACGGATTATAAGCCCCAAGGTACAGTTCAGCAAGTTAGAATCCAGTGGAACAATGGAGGGGATGGCCAAGGGACCATGAGCTAAGTATGTAAATCGGGAGGGGAGAGTGGAGGGTAGAAAGAGATTGTTGGAAACCTGGCAGACATTTATGGTGTTAGGAGAAAACTTGCTACTTTCCTAATCCATATAGGCCAGGCTTTTGGGTCCCTAGCTCCCTGGCGGGAGTGCTGTTTTGGTAGTCTCTAGAAATGCTGGGGTGACTGATTTCCTTAGTGTGTCACTCTGAGTTGCTCACCAGCCAGTTAAAGCTTTGGGTTGGAGAGAAGTAGCAGTGCCTGTGATTGGTGTCAGTTAGAGAGGAAGACCTTGCTTGGCTGCCTCATCAGTCTTCAGCCCAGCTCCCAGTAGTCCTTGGCTTAAAGTGATGATCACGTCTCCCTTTTTACTATACTGGCTCTGAGAAGTCTTTGGAGCCTTCTCCAGCGCACACCAGGGGCTTCCCTTGTGGCTTAAACAGTAAAGAATCTGCCTGGCATGCAGGAGACCTGCGTTCAGTCCATGGGTCGGAAAGGTCCCCTGGAGAAGGGCATGCTAACCCACTCCAGTATTCTTGCCTGGAGAATCCCATGGACAGAGGAGCCTGGTGGGCTTCAGTCCACGGAGTCGCAACGAATTGGACAGGACTGAGCGACTAACACGCTTTCCAGTGCACACCACGTGTCCTCTGTGCTTGTCCTCAGAGTGAGGCATCCATGCACGCAAGGGACCAACTGGGTATTAGAACTGGGAAAGGTTTGGCAAGTGCATTAAATGTAACAGCCAGTGCCAGGAAGCTGCAGAACAGGGATAAAGATAAACAGAAATGAGAGGCTGGGAAATGGATAGGGGACTTTTTTGGTGGCTTAAATCATTCAGGTGATTGGGTCAGGGGAGGGGCAGAGTGGTCATGTATGTAATTCTGCCTCAACTTTACTTGCCTGTTGCCCTTTTTCTTCTCTGTCTCATCACTTCTGTAGCTTCAGTTTTCAAGTTATATTTGTATTTTTGCTTAAGTTTTGCTTTTACCACTCTTAGTTCCCCTGTGTGTTCTCTCATATCAGATATGATCTGTTAGACAAGGGTCATGTCTCAACCTGGCATCCTGTTGCTTTTCTTCCCCACCTCCAAGTGCACGTACACCTGCTCTACTCTAAATGGTTGTACTTCTGACTTTGAAGTTGTAGTTCATGCTCGGGGTGAAAAGTGAGGGGGGTATTTATTTCCTCTAACCCTTCTAATTATGGGTTAAAAGAGGCGGCCAGGGTGACCTGGGGCGGCCTTGGCCTGCAGCAGCTTAGAACAGGGCTTGGTATCCCAGCCAGAGATTGAGGCTGGGCCACAGCAGTGAAAGCACCAAATCCTAGCTACTAGACCAGTGGTCAGTGGCAAGGGCCCTGGCCGCTTGACTTTGCAGAAAAGAACTCCCACAAATAAAGTAGTGAAGCAAGTAAGGTATTTATTAAGAGGAAAAAGAGTCTAATACATGTGGATAGGCACACAGGCAGACTGTCCCAGACTTGCACCCTTGAAGCGGTTTGAATTATGAGTTATTTCTTGTTGGTGTCCTTTAGCCAATCATTTTGATTTGTCTGGTTCACAGTCCATATGTGGTATATCAGTATTCTCTCAGGTGAGTGCACACATCTCTTAGCCAAGGTGGATTCTACTGAAAAGGCGTTATGGGTAGAGCATCCCTTGACATTGCTCCCTGCTTCTGCCTGCAAGGAGCCTTTCTGCGCATGTGTGGTTGGGGAGGTCTGACTCCCAGAGTGAGAAATAAGTGGTTTGAACAGGGCCCAGCCTCCTCCCTTAATTGTCCTGCTATTGTCTTGGAGTGGAGTTTCAGTTTATAGGGAATGAATCTCCAATCGCTTTACCTTGGGGGAGTGAGGTGGGGGGTGCCCATCTACCTCCTACCTAAAGAGCTGAAGAGAAAAATTTCAAGTCAGTAAAAGATTCAACATACAGTGTTACTAACACAAAATTGTAAAGCAACTATATTCCAATAACAAAAAAAGTTTATTTTACAAATTTGCCTTTATTCCCATCTGTAATTTCTCTGATTAGGGGGGGTCTTCCTCAAGCCACTCAGTACCTTAGTCCCTTACGGAGTTGCAGGTTTGCATTTCTGGACCTCGGCTAGATTACGGCCTGCATGGGGCAAACACGGGCTTCCAGGTGGGCACTTTGGAGAGTAGAGTGGGCTTTGGGGACCTGGAGTGTGACCTGCAGAGGGATGTGAGCTTTGGAGTTGATCTGGGGAATTGAGATTTGAGGCTGGGGAGTTTGGGATTATGGTGGGACTTGGTGCTTGTTGTACAGTCTTTGTGATAGACTTCCTGAGTTTCTTCTGACTGTCTGGATCATGGGGCTGTCAGGGGTAGAACAGAAGAGACAATTATGTTTCCAGTTAGGCCTAGATCATTCTCAATCCATCTCAATTCTAAATCCCCTTCTCCCCATCCCATTGGCAAGAAGTCAGGTTTCAAATATGAGTTAAATTGGTATCCATTAACCTCCCCTTTGAGATCAGATCATTTTGTACTGTGTGAAGGGGGAGATGGGTGGGGTGGATAAGATGTCCTTAGCTTATCCCTTCAGGCCCCAGAGGTTGCTTAAGGACTAGACAGGATAAGACAGAATTGGTTAAAGGTTCCCCCTGCTGGGATTGTGGTAGTATAACAATAGACATTTCTGAGGTTGAAAAGCAAATAGGATTGAGGTTAAGTGGGAGAAATAAGATACCTTGCCGAAGATTTCAGGACGCAACCCATTGGAGGCCTTAAGTAAATCAGGATTTTTCTGTATCCATTTGGTGAGGGAGGCAGCACCAGCAGCTGTACGGGAGGTCAGGGTCGCCCGAGCAGGGGGTACCTTCAGAGGCATTTGCCAGGTGCCCATGAAGGAGCCCCAAGGACTTGCCTAAATGGAAAAAGACGGGATTCCTCAACAGGGCTTCTCACTCACAGTAACTGGCCTATTGGTAGGTCTGTTCTGTTTGTTAGTTGCATCTTTTTACCTTTGGGATTGTCAAGAAACAAGATCGAAAGCATAACTTCCCCAATCTCTTCCCCTTTCTCATTTAGGTTGCCCTAATTTTTTAATCCCCTTTACCTCCACTGGCTTAAATTCTACATCCTTAGCCTAAGTTTGGCCGGGTACCCACTATATAAGTATTATCACCTGAAGGTGTTCATTTTATACCAATCATTCATCAACTTAAGGAGTTCTGGGTGTTAAACTTATCCTGTTGGCTGGAAGTTTGGGAGCACTCTTGTTACAATGTGAATTAGGTTGCACTTTAATCTTCCAAGTAGTGCCTGCAGGAGATTACAAGTCTTCCCTCTGTTACTCCAGGTCTATGCCTTGGTTCTTTAACTTTCTAGATGAGAATGGAGATGAATGTCTCACCTTGGAACGGGGCACTGAAGGCAACAGATGACCACGATCATTGGCAATAATCTGAGTGTAGCCTTCATGGGAAGAAATCCTCTGGGGCAGAGGTAGAGAGAAAAGTGCTTGTGAAGATGGAGTGGAAAAGTGGGAGAAAGTATCTGTAGGGCTTAAATTTGAATTAAGGGCTGAGGGAGAGGAGGCTATGGGAATGCAAAGAATGCTGAAAGAGTTTAGGTGCCAGTGAATTACACAGAGTATGATGTAAAGAGGGTGCACTGAAGCTGGAATACCTCTTTTGTTGGCTTCGCAAGAGACCAGTTCTGCAGATACTTGGGTGAGAAAGGTTTTTCGTACTGTGGAGAGAAAGAAGAATCCCTGAGACTCAAAGGTCCCAAGCCCAGGAAATGATAGCTAGACACAGTTCTTTAGATTTGAAGACCAAAGGCATGAACAAGCATGCTAAGTAAGCTTTAAACTCACTGCAGAGAGGACGTAAGTCGTTTTGTCTGTGTGCTGTCCAACATGAAGCCACTAGCCACGTGTGGCTCTTGAGCCCTGGAAATGTGACCAGTCCAAATTGAGGTGCTTTGTATGTACAGTCAGCCCTTGAACATCATGGGTTTGAACTATGCAAGTAACTTAAAGATTTTTTTCAAAAAATATGTACTATATTACTACATGATCAGTAGTTGGTTGAATCTGTGAATGTGGAACCCTGGATATGGAGGACTGACTGTTAAGTTAGATGCAGATTTTCAATTGTGTGGGGATCTGTGCCCTAATCCCTGCCTTGTTCAAGGGTCAGCTATATAAAGAATACTGGATTTTGAAGATTTAGTACCAAAAAAAGGGAATGTGAAACATCTAATTATAATTTAAAATATTGATTAAGTGTTAGAAATAATATTTTGGACTTACCAGGCTAAATTAAATATATTATTAAAATTAACTTTTTCTTTTAAATGTTTCTCATGTAGCTACCAACCCACTCCAGTACTCTTGTCTGGAAAATCCCATGCATGGAGGAGCCTGGTAGGCTGCGGTCCATGGGGTTGCGAAGAGTCAGACACGACTGAGTGACTTCACTTTCACTTTTCACTTTCATGCATTGGAGAAGGAAATGGCAACCCACTCCAGTGTTCTTGCCTGGAGAATCCCAGGGATGGCGGAGCCTGGTGGGCTGCCATCTGTGGGGTCACAGAGAGTCGGACACGACTGAGGTGACAGCAGCAACAGCAGCATGCAGCTACTAAATATTTGAAGTTACATCTGTGATTCACATTATCTTTTTATTATAGTGCTGGTCTAGACCAGGGTTAGCAAACTCTGGCCCATGGGCCAAATCCATCCTCCTGTCTGTTTTGAGATGGCCTGAGAAAGCTAAGAATTGTTCTTAATAGATGAAAATTTGCAGTTGATTTGATAAAAGGGAACACTAACTTTGTATCCCAATTAAGTAAAAATATTTTCTCATCCTATAAGAATTTCATTCTTTTCATTAATAATATAAAAAATTATACTGTTATTATATTTTGAATTTTGTCAAAAATTTTATGGAAAATGTTTTCTCTCATACCTATATAGTATCTTTGATTTTATCACTTGGCCCACAGAGGCTAAAATATTTCCTCTCTGGCCCTTTTCAGAAAAAAATTTGCTGACTTCTAGGTTAGAGCCTACAAACTTGACCCAGAAATACTTATTATATGTACTTTGGGCCCTCCCTCCCCTGAGAGCCAAGGAGGTTAAAAAAAAAAAATACTATCACATAGCACTTTTTTTTTTTTTTGGTCTATTCAGTAATCAGAATCCTATGGGAGGGGTCAGGCAAAAGGTGGACTCTGGAAGGCAAAATTAAATGTTAAAGAAAAGGAAAAAAAGTGCTTACCTGGTTGGCACTGTAGTTAGTGGCCATGATCCTGCCACTTCCTGCTGTTTACCTTTGTTGCCTGGCAACCACAGAAGGCAGCCCTTGCAGGACAGCCTCGCAATTAGCAGGGGCTGCCTTTTGCTTCTTGTTATTCATTTTACTGGCTGATAGTGCCCCCAGTATTCTGCCCTGAAACTTAGGTGCATTTTCATTTTAGAGATGTGAGGGACAGAGTAAATAAATGGGGGAAAACTGGTTGAATAGCGGCCCTGACTTTTCTAGCGTAACTTCCAGGTTCTTAGCATGCTTAAGAACTTCCAGGTTGTCTTTGACTGGGCTCTTCAACCACCCTAGCAAATCATGGCACCCAAGAGCAGTGTTTGTTCATTGGGTGGAGTGGTATAATGTACAACATGCTTTAGAGCCAGACACTGGGGTTTGAGTCCTTATTCAACACAGGAGCATGGGAGCTGTGTGATATAAAGCAATTGACATCCCTTCACTGAATTTCTGTAGTCATTTGTATTGTGAAGATAATATACTAGAGCCTTTACAGGGGAAGCGAGGTAAAGGGAATAAAGTATCTAGATAATGTGCTCAGTACTGCCAAGACCCTGTTTACAGGGTACACTACTTCATTTTCTCAGAACAAAGGAATGATGTTTTAAAAAGCAGTTGATTCAGATTTATCCCCAGAAAGAAAAACATATCTTATCCTTTGTCCTTAATTGACTCCTGTCTCTACCATCACTCTCTAGAATCATGCTGCTGCTGCTAAGTCACGTCAGTTGTGTCCGACTCTGTGTGACCCCATAGATGGCAGCCCACCAGGCTCCTCTGTCCCTGGGATTCTCCAGGCAAGAATACTGGAGTGGGTTGCCATGTCCTTCTCCAATGCATGAAAGTGAAACGTGAAAGTGAAGTCGCTCAGTCGTGTCCGACTCTCAGCGACCCCATGGACTGCAGCCTACCAGGCTCCTCCATCCATGGGATTCTCTAGGCAAGAGTACTGGAGTGGGTTGTCATTGCCTTCTCTGCTCTAGAATCACAGAGCCTAAGAATACAGGTGCTTGGTGTCGGCTGGGTTGAGGTGGAATCCGGAGTTGGTGCCATGAGATTGAGCAGGGATGATGAAAGAACGCTGTAGTGTGGAAAGTACAGATTTAGAAGATGGAGTGGTGATGCTGGGACACAAACCTATTATCTGTTGGATTAGGCGACCTCTCTGAGACTCATTTAAAATGACGTTATCAGCCCCATCTACTGGCTTGTTAGGGAGAAAGTGGAATTGTGCTTTCTGAATTATAAAGTTTATGTGTAAGGTGTTAAGATGAAAGGAAAAAACCTAAGAAATAAGTTGTCCAAAAAAAATAGATCATTGAGAACCAGAAGAGCGTTTTAGTGGATGCTTGTCAGTCCTCCCTTCCTTCTTCCCCCAAAGTCCTTATCCCAATCAATACACCAAGTACAAGAACACTCATACACTTCTAGAGGTGGAGGTAGAAACAGCTCTTATTTTAGAGGCAGTTAACAGATGGATAATATGAGCTTTGGAAAGGAGACTCGTGTGTTCAGTTTCTGTGGTTCTTATCACTCTCTAGAGTGATAATATTTTGGTCCCTAAAGCCATGATTATACTTAAGCAAGCATCATCTCTCTTAGAACTTCTATCTTTAGCTGGTATGCTTTTCTGATAGAGATGCAATGTTATACGATGGTTGCACTCATTTTTTTAATTAACTGGTTTTGTTTCATTAAAAGAATGTACATGGGGAAAAAAGTTTCATTTTAGGTATTTAATGAAAAGCAAATCCCTATCTGACTTCAGCTCTCATTCTTGCTCCTCAAAGGCAACTAATGTTATTATTTTCTTGTGTCTCCTTCCAGAAATATTATAGGCATTCTTAGACTAATGGGAGTAAGCTGTCCACATTGTTTGGCGATTTGCTTTTTTGACCATTTTGGGGATTTTTTTCATAGCAATATATTATTTCATTTTAGGGTATACCGTCATGTATTTTTTAGTCTAATTTAGATGATATTTAGCTCATCTCCAGTCTTTTGCTGTTACATACATTGCTGCAATGAAAATCTATATCTACCTATATATCATTATGAGTATAAAGATATATATATAGAGAGAGAAGTATATGTCTTTATGAGTATAAAGATATATATATAGAGAGATAAAAGCATATGTCTTTATGAATGTATGTGATTAGTAGGATAATTCTAAAAGTGAACTGCAAACTCACAGGGTTTATGAACTTAGAACACTAGTAGACAGTGTCAAATTGCTGCTCAAAGACCCAGCAGTGTATACATCTGCCAGTGGTGTGCGTGAATGCCTAGTTCTCCACTCCCTTCCAACACTATACCAATGGTATCCCTGTTTTTGTCCACCTGATAATAAGAACTAATGTGGTTACTATATGCATGCACAGTCTTCATTGCTTTTTATTATATTTTCTCATTTTGTTCTCACAAGAACCCAGACCTAGGAAACAAGAGAATGCACAGTAAGGAGTAGAACCAGGATTCAATCTCAAGTATTCTGACTCTAGAGCAATCAGTTTTAACCATTCCACTGTATTGCTTCTTAAACTGTAGGTGAAACATGGTGTTTCATTTTTTACATTTTCATTTCTTTAATTATGAGGTTTTCCCCTCCTTGTGTTTATATGTTTTATTTCTTTTTTTTCCCCTGAAAATAGCCTTTCATGTTTTTTGCCATTTGCTATTGGGCTATTGATCATTTACATTAACTGTTTGAAACTTTATGTATTGAGGAAATCAGCCCTTTGTCAACTATGTTACAAACATTTTCCCCCAGGTTTTCATTTAATTTTTGTTTGTGGCTTTTCTTTTTTTTGCCATACACGGCTTCTTAATATTTATGTAGTCAAATATATTACTCTTTCTGTGCTTCCAGATGTTATGCTTTGAAAGCTTTTTGTAAATTCCAGTATTTACCCCTGTTTAGTTTTTATATTTAAATTTTTGTTCTGTTGGTATTTGTTTTGGTGACTAAACTGAGGTCAGTCTCTAGATACCTAACTAGTTGTCTCAGCATCATTTACTGAATAAGCCGTCTTTTCCTACCGACTTGAAATACCACTTTTATTGTATTCCCTAATATTTGGGTCTGTTTCTGGATCCTCTAGCCCATTCTTCTGTGAGGAGAGGTGACCATTTTAGGTTATTTGTGTCTCTTTAAAATCCATGGTTCAATCCTGCCTGAGTCCTGTGTGAATTCTCCACTTAGTATTTCACAGACACGTACAGGAATTGTAATATAACTAGTAACAGGCATTTACAAGCTTCTAATAAAATTGTATTAAATTTTAGCCATTCTTCTGATTGACTGCTTGACTTCAGGTACAGCTGTTGTTCTTTCATCAAACCAACTCTTTCAAAATTGGAAGGGCTCATAAAGTCCCCACTGAAAAAATATGCCTCACGATATTTTCATGATTTGATTCAGTTCTCTAATGCCTGAAATAGACCATTCAGTTCAGTTCAGTTCAGTCTCTCAATCATGTCAGACTCTTTGTGACCCCACGGACTGCAGCATGCCAGGCTTCCCTGTCCATCACCAATTCCCAGAGCTTACTCAAACTCGTGTCCATCGAGTAAGTGATGCTATCCAACCATCTCATCCCCTGTCATTCCCTTCTCCTCCTGCCTTCAGTCTTTCCCAGCATCAGGGTCTTCTAACGAGTCAGTTCTTCGCATTATATGGCCAAAGTACTGGAGTTTCAGCTTCAGCCTCAGTCCTTCCAAAGAATATTCAGGACTGATCTCCTTTAGGATGGACTGGTCGGATCTCCTTGCAGTCCAAGGGACTCTCAAGAGTCTTCTCCAGCACCACAGCTCAAAAGCATTCATTCTTCTGCGCTCAGCTTTCTTTATAGTCCAACTCTCACATCCATACATGACTACTGGGAAAACCATAGCCTTGACTAGACAGAACTCTGTTGGCAAAGTAATGTCTCTGCTTTTTAATATGCTGTCTAGAAATGGTATGGACCTAACAGAAGCAGAAGATATTAAGAAGAGGTGGCAAGAATACACAGGAGAACTGTATAAAAGGGATCTTCATGACCCAGATAATCATGAAGATGTGATCACTCACACTCACCTAGAGCCAGACATCCTGGAATGTGAAGTCAAGTGGGCCCTAGGAAGAATCACTACGAACAAAGCTAGTGGAAGTGATGGAATTTCAGTTGAGCTATTTCAAATCCTGAAAGATGATGCTGTGAAAGTGCCGCACTCAGTATGTCAGCAAATTTGGAAAACTCAGCAGTGGCCACAGGACTGGAAACGGTCAGTTTTCATTCCAATCCCAAAGAAAGGCAATGCCACAGAACGCTCAAACTACCACACAATTGCACTCATCTCACACGCTAGTAAAGTAATGTTCAAAATTCTCCAAGCTAGGCTTCAGCAATACGTGAACCGTGAACTTCCAGAAGTTCAAGCTGGTTTTAGAAAAGGCAGAGGAACCAGAGATCAAATTGCCAACATCTGCTGGATCATTGAAAAAGCAAGCGAGTTTCAGAAAAACATCTATTTCTGCTTTATTGACTATGCCAAAGCCTTTGACTGTGGATCACAATAAACTGTGGAAAATTCTGAAAGAGATGGGAATACCAGACCACCAGACCTGCCTCTTGACAAACCTGTATGCAGGTCAGGAAGCAACAGTTAGAACAGGACATCGAACAACAGACTGGTTCCAAATAGGAAAAGGAGTATGTCAAGGCTGTATATTGTCACCCTGCTTATTTCTATGCAGAGTACATCATGAGAAACGCTGGGCTGGATGAAGCACACTGGAATCAAGATTGACGGTAAGAATATCAATAACCTCAGATATGCAGATGATACCACCCTTATGGCAGAAACTGAACAGAAGCTAAAGAGCCTCTTGATGAAAGTGAAAGAGGAGAGTGAAAAAGTTGGCTTAAAACTCCACATTCAGAAAATGAAGATCATGGCATCTGGTCCCATCACTTCATGCGAAATGAGGAAACAGTGGAAATAGTGCTGACTTTATTTTTCTTGGCTCCAAAATCACTGCAGATGGTGATTGCAGCCATGAAATTAAAAGACGCTTGCTCCTTGGAAGAAAAGTTATGACTAATCTAGACAGCATATTAAAAAGCAGAGACATTACTTTGCCAACGAAGGTCCAACTAGTCAAGGCTATGGTTTTTCCAGCGGTCATGTATGGATGTGAGAGTTGGACTATAAAGAATGCTGAGCGCCAAAGAATTGATGCTTTTGAACTGTGGTGCTGGAGAAGACTCTTGAGAGTCCCTTGGACTGCAAGGAGATCCAACCAGTCCATCCTAAAGGAGATCAGTCCTGGGTGTTCACTGGAGGGACTGATGCTGAAGCTGAAACTCCAATACTTTGGCCACCTGATGCAGAGAGCTGATTCATTTGAAAAGACCCTGATGCTGGGAAAGATTGAGGGCAGGAGGAGAAGGGGACGACAGAGGATGAGATGGTTGGATGGCATCACACACTCAATGGACATGGGTTTGCGTGAACTCCAGGAGTTGGTGATGGACAGGGAGGCCTGGTGTGCTGCAGTTCATGAGGTTGCAAACAGTCAGACACGACTGAGTGGCTGAACTGGAACTAGGTTGGTCATAGCTTTCCTTCCAAGGAGCAAGCATCTTTTAATTTCCTGGCTACTGACACCATCATCTGCAATGATTTTGGGGCCCCCAAAATAAAGTCTGTCACTGTTTCCATTGTTTCCCCATCTATTTGCCATGAGGTGATGGGACCAGATGTCACGATCTTAGTTTTCTGAATGCTGCGTTTTAAGCCAACTTTTTCACTCTCCTCTTTCACTTTAAGAGGCTCTTTAGTTCTTGTTCACTTTCTGCCATGAGGGTGGTGTCATCTGCATATCTGAGGTTATTGATATTTCTCCTGGCAATCTTGATTCCAGTTTGTGGTTCATCCAGCCTGGCATTTTGCATGATGTACTCTGCGTATGAGTTAAATAAGAAGGGTGACAATATGCAGCCTTGACATACTCCTTTCCGGATTTGGAACCAGTCTGTTGTTCCATGTCCAGTTTTAACTGTTGCTTCTTGACCTGCATACAGATTTCTCAGGATGCAGGTCAGGTGGTCTGGTATTCCCATCTTTTTAAGAAGATAGTATTCCTATCTCTTTCCCCAGTTTGTTGTGATCCACATAGCCAAAGGCTTTGGCGTAGTCAATAAAGCAGAAGTAGATGTTTTTCTGGAACTCTCTCACTTTTTCGATGATCCAGCGGATGTTGGCAATTTGATCTCTGGTTCCTCTGCCTTTTCTAAATCCAGTTTGAACTACTGGAATTCTTGGTTCATGTACTATTGAAGCCTGGCTTGGAGAATGTTGAGCATTACTTTGCTAGCATGTGAGATGAGTGCAATTGTGCAGTAGTTTGAACATTCTTTGGCATTGCCTTTTTGGGGACTGGAATGAAAACTGACCTTTTCTAGTCCTGTGGCCAGTGCTGAGTTTTCCAAATTTGCTGGCATATTGCATTTCAAAGCATCATCTTTTAGGATTTGAAATAGATCAACTAGAATTCCATTACCTCCACTAGCTTTGTTCGTAGTGATGTTTCCTAAGGCCCACTTGACTTTGCACTCCAGGATGTCTGGCACTAGGTGAGTGATCACACCATCGTGGTTATCTGGGTCATTTTGATCTTTTTTGTATAGTTCTTCTGTGTATTCTTGCCACCTTCTCTTAATATCTTCTGCTTCTGTTAGGTGCGTACCATTTCTGTCCTTTATCGTACCCATCTTTGCATGAAATGTTCCCTTGGTATCTTTAATTTTCTTAAAGAGATCTCTAGTCTTTCCCATATTATTGTTTTCTTCTTATTTCTTTTCATTGATCACTGAGGAAGGCTTTCTTATCTCTCCTTGCTATTCTTTGGAACTCTGCATTCAGATGGGTGTATCTTTCCTTTTCTCCTTTGCCTTTAGTGTTTCTTCCCTTCTCGGCTATTTGTAAGTCCTCCTCAGACAATCATTTTGCCTTTTTGCATTTTTTTTCCTTGGGGATGGTCTTGATCCCTGTCTCCTGTACAGTGTCATGAACCTCCATCCATAGTTCATCAGGCACTCTTTCTATCAGATCTAATCCCTTGAATCTATTTGTCACTTCCACTGTATAATCATAAGGGATTTGATTTAGGTCATACCTGAATGGTCTAGTGATTTTCCCCACTTTCTTCAATTTAAGTCTGAATTTGGCAATAAGGAGTTCATGATCTGAATCACAGTCAGCTCCCAGTCTTGTGTTTGCTGACTGTATAGAGCTTCTCCATCTTTGGCTGCAAAGAATGTAATCAATCTGATTTTGGTGTTGATCATCTGGTGAGGTCCATGTGTAGTAGCTTATGTTGTTGGAAGAAAGTGTTTGCTATGACCAGTGCATTCTCTTGGCAAAACTCTGTTAGCCTTTGCCCTGCTTCATTTTGTACTCCAAGGCCAAACTTTCCTGTTACTCCAGATATCTCTTGACTTCCTACTTTTGCATTCCAGTCCCCTATAATGAAAAGGATGTCTTTTAGTTTTTTGTGAAGGTCTTGTAGGTCTTCATAGAACCGTTCAACTTCAGCTTCTTCAGCATTACTGGTTGAGGCATAGACTTGGATTACTGTGATACTGAATGGTTTGCCTTGGAAGCGAACAGAGATCATTCTGTCATTTTTGAGATTGCGTCCAAATACTGCATTTCGGACTCTTTGGTTGACTATGAGGGCTATTCCATTTCTTCTGAGGGATTCCTGCCCGCAGTAGTAGATATAATAGCCATCTGAGTTAAATTCACCCATTCCAGTCCACTTTATTTCGCTGATTCCTAAAATGTCAATGTTCACTCTTGCCATCTCTTGTTTGGCCACTTCCAATTTACCTTGATTCATGGACCTGACATTCCAGGTTCCTCTGCCATGTTGCTCTTTACAGCATTGGATCTTGCTTCTATCACCAGTCACATCCACAACTGGGTGTTGTTTTTGCTTTGGTGCTGTCTCTTCATTCTTTCTGGAGTTATTTCTTCACCCATCTCCACTAGCATATTGGGCACCTACCGACCTGGGGAGGTCATTTTTCAGTGTCCTATCTTTTTGCCTTTTCATACTGTTCCTTAGACCATTAGGAAATCTTTTATTTGGATTGGGATCATCTGCCATTGAACAACAAATTTACTCTGTGTCTAGAGGAAATGTATGAAATGTATAATTGAGGGCAGCCACCATGTTGAGCACTGGAATCAGATTGCATGAATTCAATTCTAGTTCTGCTTAAATGTGTGACTTTGGATAAGTTAGTTGATCTTCCTGGATCTGAGTACCCTTATGGTGTGAAATGAGCATAATTTTAGTTTTATTAAACATACATAACATGCCTAGTAGGTGCTTGATGCATAGGGAGTGTTCAATAATTTTAGCATTATTATTGGCTCAAGAATGCCCAGTAAAAAGAAGTACATATTTAGGATACCTGAAACAGAAAAGGGGGGAATTTAATATAAAGTTATAGGATATTTATAACAGATTTCAAAAGTAGAAAGTATAGTTTGGGCCTCAGAGGGTATTAGAATCTGGACGATAGAACATGATCAGGAAGGGAGATTTTTTTCCTCCATCTCTTCTTTCTCTGCAAGTCAGCCAACTGATTTGCTTCCTCACTGACAGCCACCATCCTGAGATAACTTGGGTTCATACCTTTCTTGTAACCTTATAAGAAAGAGTCTTAACTAATACAGTAGGGGAGAATGGGAAGGACAGAAAGAATGCTGGTTAGTTGAAGTGGAGAGAGGCCATAGAAGGTAAAACTTCTGCTTTGAAGCAGTGGATCTTTTTTTAAACGAGTAGGTAATAACTTTCCCACAGTCAGTTGTCAGTTTTCTGTGTAGTTTCCCACGCTTCTGTGCAGATTCCAGAATAGAAATAATAGGGATTTCCTGGCGGTCTAGTGGTTAAGACTCCATGCTCCCAATGCAAGGGGCACGGTTGTTCTTTGATCAGGGAACTGAAATCCCACATGCTTCACAAAATGAAACAAAAATAAAACAAATTTTTTAAAGGATAGAAATAATACATAGAAAAATATATTTTATTCATTACCTTTTTCATATATTGCTAAGTCACTTCAGTCGTGTCCGACTCTGTGCGACCCCACAGATGGCAGCCCAACGGTCTCCCCCGTCTCTGGGATTCTCCAGGCAAGAACACTGGAGTGGGTTGCCATTTCCTTCTCCAATGCATGAATGTGAAAAGTGAAAGGGAAGTCGCTCAGTCGTGTGCGCCTTTTAGTGATCCATGGACTGCAGCCCATCAGGCTCCTCCATCCATGGGATTTTCCAGGCAAGAGTACTATACTGCTTCGTTTGTAAGATCAAAAGATATATTTTGAATCTCATTAAATATTAGTGCATAAAGAGCTTCCTTGCTTTTTCACAGCTGCATAGCACCACACTGATGATGTATTATAATTCATCTAACCAGTTTTCCGTTGTTGAACATTTAGTTTGTCTTTGAACTTTTGCTATCACATGCAGCAATGACTAACTTTGTACATGTGTTGTTTTCCGTTGTGTCAGCGTGATGAATTTATGGAAATAAAATTGTGAAGTCAAAAGTTATGTGCAATTTGATAGATACTGCCAAATTGCCTTCTAGAGGTCATATCCCCTCCAGCCATGTATCAGAGATCTTGAAGCCTTGTTAGAGAGGTTAGATCTCCAAGTCTGCTTTTATCCTGCATCTCTTCCCAGACATTAAAGAAAAATTTGCATTGTTAGGTAAACTATCTCATTTAGTGCTTTCTAATTGGTAACAGGCAAAAGTTTCTGCTTGAACTTTCAGTGTATTTTACTTCCTATGGCAATTTCCCCCCCCTTTTTTGTCATGCTGCTTGCAGGATCTTAGTTCCCCAACCAGGAATTGAACCCAGGCCCTTGGCAGTGAAGTCTTGGAGTCCTAACCACTGGATGGCCAGGGAATTCCCCCCATGGCAATTTTAAAACCAGAAGAATCATTAGTAGCCTCAATAGTAAAAACTTGGTTGTTGCTGTTCAGTCGCCAAGTCATGTCCGACTATTTGAGACCCCATGGACTGCAGCATGCCAGGAATCCCTGTCCTTTCCCATCCCCCAGAGTTTGCTCAGGTTCATGTGCATTGAGTCCGAGATGCTATCTAAATGTCTCATCCTCTGTCGCCCTCTTCTCCTTTTGCTCTCAGTCTTTCCTAGCATCAGGTTCTTTTCTAATGAGTCAGCTCTTGGCATCAAGTAGCCAAAGGATTGGAGCTTCAGCTTCTCAAGAGTTTTCTCCAGCACCACAAATCCTAAAGCATCAATTATTAGGCACTCAGCTTTCTTTATGGAACAACTCTCACATTTATACATGACTACTGGAAAAACCATATCTTTGATTGTATGTATCTTTGTTGGCAGAGTGATGTCTCTACTTTTTAACATGCTCTCTAGGTTTGTCATAGCTTTTCTTCCAAGGAGCAAGCGTCTTTTAATTTCATGGCTGCAGTTACTTTCCACAGTGATATTGGAACCCAAGAAAATAAAATCTGTCACTGCTTCCAGTTTTTCCCCTTCTATTTTTTTCTTGAAGTGGTGAGACCAGATGACATGATCTTAGTTTTTTGAATACTGAATTTCAAGCCAGCTTTTCACTCTCTTCTTTCACTTCATCAAGAGGCTCTTTAGTTCCTCTTCACTTTCTACCATTAGAGTGGTGTCATCTCATCTATTACATAGTTTAGCAAACAGCTTTTGAAGGTTTCTTCCAGATGGCTCCAAAGTACCCTGCATGCTATTTCATTGGGGCACGTGATGGTGGGTCTTAGAGTGGAGACTTGGCTTTCACCTGTTTTCCTGAGCTAACAGGATCTTATCCATCCAGCTATTGGCCCAAATTTGAACTATTTAAACTTCCTGTTTTCTATATATTCCTTTATAGGAACTGAAGACATAGTTCTGTACACAGTAAACATTGAAGAAATGGATGGCTGCAAATATAGAAACGATTTCAAAAATTCTCTATAGATTACAAATTTCTGACCCTATTTTCGTTCCTGTAATGGGGTTGCAAAGAGTCGGACGTGACTGAGTATACACATACTAAGTACCACATATGAAGATGCTAGAGGAAAGCAATAGGTGAGCAGGTGGAGGGGTGGGGTTAAGAGATTCCTAGGTAGTTTTTCAATATTGCTCTCTATATTAGGAAAAATTCCAGTCCTCCTTTACTGTCACGCTACTATCTTATTAATAACACTTCTGACACCAGATGGGGGGGGTGTTTACTCATACAAGTAATTCCATGACACAAGCTGGGTATCCTACAGTCGAGCTCAGGGAGAGAATATCTGGTGACAGCATCAGACCCCACAGGTTAAGGGCTCAGTCCCACAAGGCTGCCTGCCCTCCTACCCTTCAGATGCCAACTGCAAGTCCAGGTTGCTACTTGTGCTTCTGATCAATCAGCTATAAGTCAGAGGTTCCCATAATCCCCTCCTTGAGTTTAGGTAATTTGCTAGAATGGCTCACGGAACTCAAGAAAGTACTCTTTACTGCTTTTTATAAAAGGCAATGAGAGGGGACTTCCCTGGTAGTCTAGTAGTTAAGAATCCACCATGCAATGCAGGGGACCTGGGCTCAATCCCTGGTCGGTCAACTAAGATCCCATGTGCCACAGAGCAGCTAAGTCTGCGTGGCACATAAAGAGAAGTCCAAAGATGCAACAAAGAGCCTGTGTGCTGCCACAAGGACCCAGAACAGCCAAAAATAAAAATTTTTTAAAGAATAAGATAAAGGATACTGATGAACCTCCAGATGGAAGAGATGCTCAGGAAAGGCGTGTGGGAAGCAGTGTGAAGCTCCCATATCCTCTGCAGGCCTGCCACTCTCCCTGGAAACTCTCCAAACCTTACTTATCTTATTGGGGTTTCCATGGAGGCTTTATCACACAGGCCTAATCCATCCTTAACTCCACTTCCAGCACCTCTCCCTTATACAGAGAATGGGGGTGGGGTTGAATTCTAAGTCTCTAATCACAATTTGGTCTTTCTGCAACCAGCTTTCATCCAGGAGCCCACCAAGAATCACCTTGCTGGGAACAAAAGCACCCCTATTACCCAGGAAATTCCAAGCACTCTGTTAGGAACCAGAATCAAACACCAAATGTTAGCATAAAAGATGCTCCTAGAACCTTTATCACTTAGGTATTTACCAGGGTCAGGAGCTGTGTGGGAAAAACGTAGGCAGAGACCAATATATACATTTTTGATCATCTCACATGCTCATATAGACAATAGCCAAAAAGAGACAGAACTTAGGTATTATATAATAAAAGTATTAGGATAAAGTTAACCATTAGAACAAAAATATAAACTCTTTTAAATACCAGAAGATATGTTTAAAAAGGACGGAGGAAGCAAATGAAATAGATCATATGGTGAGAGACCTAAATATACAAAAAGTATGTAACATAAAACCGTAAGGCAGGACTCCCCTGGTAGTACAGTGGATAAGAACCTGCCACGCAATGCAGGGGGCATGAGTTCGATCCCTGGTGGGGGAAGATGCCACACAGCAACGAAGGCTGTTTTTACCCCAGAACTGCTGAGCCCACATGCCTCAGCCAGTGAAGCCTGTGCTCTTAGAGCAAATGCGCCACAAGGAACGCCAATGCAGTGAGAGGCCCCCAGATGCCAATCAGAGTGGCCCCCACTTTCTGCTACTAGCAAACGCCTGCACACAGCAACACAGACTCAGTGCAACCAAAAATGAATAACTTTTTTTAAAAAGTAAGGCGGATCTAAGGCCAGACATATTGACTACATCAATAAATATATAAATAAGCTTACCTCACCTGTTAAAATGAGTTTCATATTGACCACAAAAGCGAATTCCAACACTATGCTGTATAAAAGAAATATATCTAAATTGAAGAGATTCAGGAAGCCTAAAAATAAATGACTAAAAATGTACCAGAATTTTTTCTGTAATTTAAGCGGGGGTTGCAATTGTAATTATCCAAGAAAGTAGGATTCTGACTTAAAAGGTTTAAAAGAAATAAAGAAATTTTTACCACAATTAAAAAATCAGAAGACTTATACTTAAAATGGGAGAAACAGAAACAATAATAAGAAGAAGAACTTTAACAAATCTTTCAGATCTAGGGAGAGAAAATGACAAGAAATTAGTACAGATACAGACAACCTAAACAACACAATAAATAAGGCATATTTAAAATATATTAAACTCTGAAACTTGATAGTAGAGAATATGGACCCCCCACACACACCAACAGATGCATATAAAGGATTCACAAAAGCTTGGCATGTCTGTGCTCAGTCATGTGCGAGTCTTTGTGACCCCACAGACTGTAGCCCACCAGGCTCCTCTGTCCTTGGAATTTTCCAGGCAAGAAATGCTGGAGTGGGTTGCCATTTCCTTCTGACCCAGGGATCCATGTCTCTTGAGTCTCCTACACTGGCAGATTCTTTACCACCTGTGCCACCTGGAAACATTTTTGGCCACAGAAAAAAAAATCTCAATAGAGATTTCCACTTGGAAATTTAAAAAGCCTCCTGTTAACCACTTCTGGGTCAAAGGAAAAATGCAAAACAAATTGAAAATATTAATAATGAAAACAAGAATTATGGGAAATAGTTAAAACAGCTGTCAGAGAAAGATTTATACCAATAAATGAATAAAAGTTTAAAAGCAAAAATAAATGAGAAACATTATGACTCCAAAAACTAGGGGGAAAAGCAAAGCAAACCAAATAACAGCAAAAGGAAGAAATCAGTCAAAAGAAAGTCAGTGACTCATGGGTTTGAAAACAACAACAAAAGTAGAACTAACAAATAAATCCAAAAATGTTTCTTTGAAAAAACTAAATTGACAACTTCTTAGCTGAACCACTCAAAAAACAGGGAGGGGGGAAATTTCAGCACAAATACATAAAACTAGAAAGAAAGAGACATAGAAGAGGAACTTAATAGTCTCTGTAAATATGTTTGAAAATCTACATTACGTATATAATTTTGTGTAAAATCCCAATTTAATAGAATTGATTCATGTGGACACAAAGTAAAAACAGACCATTTAACATAAAAGAATTAGAGAAACTGATTAGAGTTACCCCACGAAACAAAACAGATCCAGATAGTTTCACAGAAGATAATATTAAACTTAAAAAAATAAATCCTTAGCTTTTCAAGCTATTTTCGAACATGGCAAAAGAGGAACATTTTCAAAATCATTTTCCAAAGTGAGTGTAATATTGATTCCCAAACCTAAATTTTGGAATCATGACAAAGGCTGAATAAAAACATTATAGATCAACTTCATTTGTTAATACTGATATAAAAATCTTAAATAAGATATTAGCAAACAGAAGCCAATAGTACATTAAAAAATTTGTATCATAAACAAGTGGGAAATACTCCATGGATGCAAAAATGGTGAGTCAAAGGAAATTCATTAATGTAGTAAATCATATTAATGGATCCAAGGTAAAAAAAAAAAATGTATACTCATCTCCAAAGATGAATTGATAAAATGAGCCTATCACAGAAAAAGACATACAAATTTCTGTTAACCATATGAAAAACGTTCAGTATTGCTCATAATTTTAAAAACATGGAAATTAAAAGTACACGGAGATAGCACATCTTACCCATGAGAATGAATACATCCAAAACTTTGATATCATACTCTGTTGATGAGTTTGTGAGGAAACAGGCATTCTCATATGCTGAGTACAGAAATGTAAAATGTTACAGCCTACACAATGGAGACTTTGACAGTATCTAGCACGATTATCAGTGCCTTTTGATTAAGCAATCCGTTTTTAGAAATCTATCCCAAAGATACTCCAACAGAAGTATGAAAAGTGTACACAATTATATACAACCTTATTTGTAATAGCTACAGACTGGAAACAACCTAACTGTCTGCCAGTAATATGGTACCTCCACAAAAAGGAGTACTATACAGTACTTTTTTACTGTAAAAAAGCAGTGGGGAAGACGCTGTTATGGAGTGATCGCCAAGAAATACTTTTAAGTGAATAAAGAAAGGTGGAGGGCATGTGAATAGTGCGCTATTGTTTATATTTAAAAGGAGACATAAAAAAAAAGGCAGAGGAACCAGAGATCAAATTGCCAACATCTGTTGGATCACTGAAAAAGTGAGACAGTTTCAGAAAAACATCTACTTCTGCTTTAGTGACTACGCCAAAGCCTTTGACTGTGTGGATCACAACAAACCGTGGAAAATTCTTAAAGAGATGGGAATACCAGACCACCTGCTCTGCCTCCTGAGAAATTTGTATGCAGGTCAAGAAGCAACAGTTAGAACTGGACATGGAACAACAGACTGGTCCCAAATCCAGAAAGGAGTACATCAAGGCTGCATATTGTCACCCTGCTTTAACTTATATGCAGAGTACATCATAACAAATGCTGGACTGGATGAAGGACAAGCTGGTATCAAGACTGCCAGAGAAATATAAATAACCTTAGATGTGCAGATGATACCACATTTAGGGCAGAAAGCGAAGAGGAACTAAAGAGCCTCTTAAAGAAAGTGAAAGAGGAGAGTGAAAAAGTTGGCTTAATACTCAGTATTCAGAAAACTAAGATCATGCCATCTGGTCCCATCACTTCATGGCAAACAGATGGGGAAACAGTGGCTGACTTTATTTTTCTGGGCTCCAAAATCACTGCAGCCATGAAATTAAAAGACGTTTGCTTCTTGGAAAAGTTATGATCAACCTAGACAGCATATTAAAAAGCAGAGACATTACTTTGCCAACAAAGTCAAGGCTATGGTTTTTCCAGTGGTCATGTATGGATGTGAGAGTTGGACTATAAAGAAAGCTTAGCACCGAAGAATTGATGCTTTTGAACTGTGGTGTTGAAGGAGACTCTTGAGAGTCCCTTGGACAGCAAGGAGATCCAACCAGTCCATCCTAAAGGAAATCAGTCCTGAATATTCATTGGAAGGACTGGTGCTGAAGCTGAAACTCCAATACTTTGGCCACCTGATGGGAAGAATTACTCGTTAGAAAAGACTCTGATGCTGGGAAAAACTGAAGGCGGGAGAAGGGGACGACAGAGGATGAGATGGTTAGATGGCATCACTTACTCAACAGACATGAGTCTGAGTAATCTCTAGGAGTTGGTGATGAACGGGGAAGCCTGGCGTGCTATAGTCCATGGGGTCGCAAAGGGTCAGACATGACTGAGCTACCTGACTGAACTGAACTGATAAACATGTGTGTTTCTAATAGAAAAAATAATATAGGAAAAATAAATGGTATGATTAGAGATTACCTTTAGAGAGAGAGAGAGAAGAAATAATGCAGAAAAGACAGAAGATAAGCTTCTTTGAATATACTTTGTTTTGTACAGTTGATTTTAGATCCATGTAAATATTTTATGTGTGTGCTTAATCACTCAGTTGTGTCCGACTCTGCGACCCCATGGACATTAGCCCACTAGACTTCTCTGCCCATGGAATTCTCCAGGCAAGAATACTGGAGTGGGTAGCCTTTCCCTTCTCCAGAGGATCTTCCTAATCCAGGGATCAAACCCAGGTATCCCACATTGCAGGCGGATTCTTTTCCAACTGAGCCACCAAGGAAGCCCCTCAAATGTTACATATGAAAAATACATAAATATTTTACAGAATTATAAAACTAAAGAAAAGTGAAAGAAAGTGAAGTCGCTCAGTTGTGTCTGATCTTTGCAAGCTCATGGACTGTAGCCTACCAGGCTTCTCTGTCCATGGGATTTTCTAGGCAAGAATACTGGAGTGGGCTGCCATTTCCTTCTCCAAGGGATCTTCCTGACCCAGGGATAGAACCCAGGTTTCCTGCATTGTAGGCAGAGGCTTTTATCATCTGAGCCACCAGGGAAGTAAATTATGTAAATATTTTACATAATTATAAAATTAAGTTAAAAACATAAAGTAATTCCTACATAAAATGAATTATCATTGTGAAAACAATGTGGAAATAACAGCTTTATTTTAAAAAAGAAGAGATAGTTGGCTAAATGCAACAGCTATATAAAGGAGTTATATACTTCCTCTACATGTATATTTTATCTACTTCCATTAAACATCACAAACTTCCTATCATTTTCTTTCTTAAGATGAAGTCTCCCTCTAGTGGAGATTAGTTTTCCAGCTAGTCCCCCTACACTACAAAGGAAGAAATGTTTTGCCCATTGTCTCCAAATCCTTAAATGACGTCAGTATTAAAGTCCAGAGTCAGGGACAAAGTCAAGTTTTACAAGGAAGCTGGTGATTCACGTCAATGTACGGCAAAAATCACTACAATATTGTAAAGTAATTAGCCTCCAATTAAAATACATTAATTAATTTAAAAAAATAAATAAAAGGAAGCCGGGATGGGGTTGGGCGTGGAGTGGGGAGGAGAGACATGAGCGACTCTAAGAGCCAAGAAAATCTGGTTGTTCAACCCAGAACAGGGAAGGAACTTCAAGTTCCTGTTGAAGGATTGCCACCACCTCTGCCCAGAAAGACGTGATTAATACGTCAGGGTCGCTGTGTACTCAGCGAAATAGCTCCCCCCAAGGAGTTGCTTTAGGGGAAAATCTGGGCGGGAAGTAGCGAGGAGTAGATGAAGAGAGATTCTCCTGAGCCAGATAAGGTGTGATGAGGGTGAAGCCCGGCAGCCCTCGCAGAGACCCACTGACCCTGGGGTCAGATGTGTGAAAGCCCTGCCTCCTCAGAGGCTGCTCAGGGGGAAAGGCGCAGGCGCGGTCTCTTCCGGTCCCGGCAGGGGAGGAGAATCAGAGACGAGCCCACCCTGACAGTGGTCTGTGGGGATATGGGGGAAGGTCCTGTGTTCTGGGCTGTCCTGGGTCTCATCTGACCTCACAGAGTGGGAACTACTCAGAGGAAAACTCCTTTAGAGTAGAAATTCTCCTAACATCTGCTCCAGTTGCTGAAAGTGTATGCCATCCTTCCCTCTCTCTGTCACATGGCGGCTTGTAGAGAATGCTCAGTGGTTGCCACCTCAGCGTGTATCTCCAATCTCCATCACAGTTTTAAATGAGAATACAAAAAGAAGTGAACAGTGAGTTTAGTTTCCTAAATTCATTTTCTGGTCCTATAAAATCTAACTCCTTGCAGGAGAAGGATAAATTAAGAGTTTGGGATTAATGTGTACACACTACTATATATATATATATATATATACACACACAAACACATACACACACACACACATATAAACAGATAATCAACAAGGACTTACTGTATAGCACAGAAACTGTATTCAGTATTCCGTAACAACATATATGGGAAAAGAATCTGAAAAAGAAGGGATATATGTATAACTAATCATTCAGCTGTATGTCTAAAACTGACACATTATAAATCAACTATACTCCAATATAAAATAAAAACATTAAAAAAATCCACCTCTAGGTATATACCTAAGAGAAATGAAAACATAGGTCCACATACTTTATACATGAATATTCAAAGCAGCAATACTCATTATAGCTAAAAAGTATGAACAACTCTAATGTCCAAAAACTGATGATAAAATGCAGGATAATCAACAGAATGGAATATTATTGAGTAATGAAAAGAAATGAATTCCTGCTATTATTTCTCTCATCGGGTTAACAAAGAAATGAATTATCAATACACGCTGTAACGTGGATGAACCTTGAACTAAGTGAAAGAGGCCAGTCACAAAGAACCACATATTATATGATTTCATTTACATGAAACTTCCAGAATAGGCATCTCTGTATGGACAGAAAGTAGATTAACCGTTGCACAGGGCTGAGGAGGAAACTGGGGATAATGGCAAATTGGTACAAGATTTCTTTCAGGGACTATGAAAATTTTCTAAGATTTTGTGATAACAATTGTACAAGTCTGAATATGTGAAAAGTCATGAAGTTAAACGAATGAATTAAATAACATTAAATGAATGAATTGTATGGTCTATGAATTATATCTCAATAAAGCTGTTACCAATAAATATATGTTGATAACCCCCTTCCCCCAAATCTAACTCCTTAATTTAGCTCTGGGGGCCTGCTGTTTTACATATCTAGCCGGGAATACTGTCCAGGAAATAATTAGTCATTTGGATGATTATTTTAGTCCATTCCCACTTCTGTCTTTGTTCTGCCTTTACTTCCTCCCTTTAAAAGGTGAACTGAAATCCCAGAGGGAAAACACTGACCTGACTATGTACAGTGACCCTTCCTATGTGCAAAATATAAGAAACATGTTATAAAGGGACAAAGTTCTTTTACAACAAAAAATAATGTGTGGTGGGAAGGGGGTTCATGTTTGGGAACGCATGTAAGAATTAAAGATTTTAAAATTAAAAAAATTAAAAAAAATAATGTGAAGTTTATACAATGAAATATTACTAGCCCTAAAAAAGCATGAAATTCTGACATATGCTATAACAATGAATGAACCTTGAAGACATTATGCTAAATGAAATAAGCCTGTCACAAAAAGAAAAATACTGAAAATACCGATTCCATTTATATGAGGTAGTTAATGATCAAACATCACAGAAGCAGAAAGTAGAATTCTACAGATGGGGGCTGGGAGGGCAGGTAGTGGGCATGGGGAGTTATTGTTTAATAGGTACTGAGTTTCAGTTTTGTGAGATGAAAAGAATTCTGGAAATGGATAAGGGTGATGGTCACACAACAATATGAACTGTTCACTTAAAGCAGTTCATCTAAAATGATAAATTTTATATGTATTTTATAATAAGAAAATTTTTTTTAAGTAATGTGTAAAGTGAACTCTACTCAAGACTGCCAAGAAATAATGAGACTAGGTACTAATGAATGATACTAGGATTAGATCTCAGGTCTAATTTTGAGTACCAGCAGGAACACACCTCTCCAGAGTTCTATGTCCCTCCTTTTCACATGCATGAATCACTCAAATGTCCTCTTCTCCAAGAACATACTGCCTCCGACCACTCCCAAATTTTATCCTCTCCTTCTTCTTTTGTCAGAAATCAGGCCAAGTCACTGATTTCCTAAAAAGTCTAGATCAAAGTTTTCACTCTCACAATTACCAAAATTTTTGAGCTATTAAAGCCAAAGTTTTTAAACTTAAGTTTTGCAAGCCCCATGTAAAGTGAGAATAATATTAGTACATTTTGTACATGTGAAAATTGAAACATAGGAAGCTTAAACAATATGTCCAAGATATACAGCCAGTAAGTTGAAGAATGCCAGCAAATTTGGAAAACTCAGCCACAGGACTGGAAAAGGTCAGTTTTCATTCCAATCCCAAAGAAAGGAAATGCCAAAGAATGCTCAAACTACCACACAATTGCACTCATCTCACACGCTAGTAAAGTAATGCTCAAAATTCTCCAAGCCAGGCTTCAGCAATACGTGAACTGTGAACTTCCAGATGTTCAAGTGGTTTTAGAAAAGGCAGAGGAACCAGAGATCAAATTGCCAACATCCGCTGGATCATGGAAAAAGCAAGAGAGTTCCAGAAAAACATTTATTTCTGTTTATTGACTATGCCAAAGCCTTTGACTACGTGTATCACAATAAACTGGGGAAAATTCTGAAAGAGATGGGAATAGAGACCACCTGACCTGCCTCTTGAGAACTCTGTAAATTCTTCAGTGTTCAGTCTTCTTTATGGTCCAGCTCTCACTACTACATGACCACTGGAAAAACCATAGCTTTGACGAGACAGACCTTTGTTGACAAAGTGATGTCTCTGTGTTTGTCATCGCTTTCCTGTCTCTGTGTTTGTCATCGCTTTCCTGTCTGTGTTTGTCATAGCTTTCCTTCCAGGGAGTAAGCGTCTTTTAATTTCATGGCTACAGTCACCATCTGCAGTGATTTTGGAGCCCAATAAAGTGACTGTTTCCATTTTTTTCTACATCTATTTGCCATGAAGTGATGGGTCCGGATGCTATGATCTTAGATTTTTAAATGTTGAGTTTTAAGCCAGGTTTTCACTCTCCTTTTTCACCTTCATTAAGAGGCTCTTTAGTTTCTCTTTGTTTTCTGCCATTAGGGTGTCATCTGCATTTCTGAGGTTATTGATATTTCTCCTGGCAAACTTGATTCCAGCTTGTGATTAATCTGGCCCGGCATTTTGAATGATGTATTCTGTATGTAAGTTAAAAAAAAACAGAGTGGCAATATACAGCTTTGACATACTCCTTTCCCAATTTGGAACCAGTCCATTCTCCATGTCTGGTTCTAACTGTTGCATCTTGACCTGCATACAGCTTTCTCAGGAGGCAGGTCAGGTGATCTAGTATTCCCATCTCTTTAAGAATTTTCCACAGTTTGTTGTGATCCACACATTCAAAGGCTTTAGTGGAGTCAATGAAGCAGAAATAGATGTTTTTCAGGAATTCTCTTGCTCTTTCTATGAGCCAACGGGTGTTGGCAATTTGATCTCTTGTTCCTCTGCCTTTTCTACATCTAGCTTGTACACGTGTAGTGGCTCACAATTTACTCATTACATTCAGAGAGGGCACAAGGAGAAGTGGGCAACAGAGGATGAGATGGTTGGATGGTATCGCTGGCTCAATGGTCATGAGTTTGAGCAAACTCCCAGAGACAGTGAAGGACAGGGAAGCCTGACATGCTACAGTTCACAGGCTTGAAGAGTCAGACATGACTTAGTGACTGAACAACAACAACGCACAGGAAAAAATGTAGCCTATGTTGTAATTGACCTACCCTGTTCTTAAACCTGTAGCCTACAAGATGTGGAGAAACGGGGAAAATGTAACTGTCCAGTTAAAAATCTCTGCTCTTGTTTAAGTAGTAGCGGTGACTGTGTTTGTAAAGATGACAACAATATCTCTCACCCCATAAACTCTTTTGAAATGTGACCTGGAAAACGACCCTTCAAGAGGTAGAGTCTATTTCCCCTCTCTTTAAATCCAAGTTAGCCCCGTGACCTGTTTTGACCAACAGAATGGAATGGAGGTACTGATATGTAACTTTTAGAGGAGAGCTTTAACAGATCTGCAGCTTCTGCTTGCCTTGGATGAAGCATTCCCTCTTACTACTCCAAGCCATGTAAGAAGACCAGTTACTCTGCCAGAGATAAAGGCCATGTGGAGAAAGGCTTAAGGCTAAACTGATCATTCTGGCTCCAGCCGAATTCACATCTGAACCATGAGAAATAATAAATTGTTATTTTAAGGCACTAAATCTTAAAGTGATTATGCAGAAATAGATAATTTTTCAGATGATTCCAGTCCCCAGTCATCAAGTTACCTCTGGTCTCCAAGTCTTCTCAGCTGAAATTCAGAAGCAGAGATAAACTGCCTCTCCCCTCGTACTCTTTCCAAATTCTCGACTCTGGAATAGTTTGTTACACAGCAATAGACAACCAGAACACTCTCTTATCCCCCTCCAGGTGGCATCTAGGTGAAGCTGGAGCTACCATGGCCTAGAGGTAGCAGAAAAAGGAGGCAACCTCAGGTCCCTGTGGCTGGCATCTGGGACCTTACTGCTCTCAGATGTCTTGGGGTAGCCTTGTCCCTAGGTACTATGTGCTAAGTTGCAGCTGATTCTGTTGGGTCTTTAGCCAACCTGATAGTATTGCTCAGGTCCATGGACCCACCCCATTCATTTGCCTTTAGCTGCAAAATCCCTGCCTTGCCCCATTCTCAGACTTCTACGAAAGATATTTGTTCTAGTCCAGGCGTCTTTCCTTGGGAAGAGATGGGAATACAATCTATTCAGAAACCATTCCTCTCTCCATCCACCCTGCCCTCAACAGCTCCCAGTGTGACTGGATTTAACCAGGTCAAGTTCTCACGTCCTACTCAGGGGTTTTTTGGTTTGTTTCGTTTTTTAATCCATTCCTCAGAAATGGGAAGCCCAGATGCCCTTCCAGCACTAGCCCCACCTTCAGGGTTTCATTAGAATATCTGGGAGTGTTCTACTAGGGCTACAGCCAGAGCAGCTGTGAGTAAGGCAGCAAGAAGCACTGCTGGCGCCCAGCCTCACTCTCCCCGCCACCTCAGTTTGTTGTCAGAAGCTGGGCAATCCGCCTCTCCCGTGGTAGGGCTGGCACTCACATTCCCTTGTTTAACTGGAACCTCACAGTCGCCCCCTCCAAGGGCTCCAAGACAAAGTACATTTTTTGTAGGCCTGGTCTCAAGCGATGCTCTGATTAAAAAAGGGACTTGTGGACAATCAGTATAAATGACCTGGGTCTGGGTCTAGCTCCATCACTAGAACGGAAACTCAGGCATGTCGCTTTACAACTTATTTCCACACCTGTAACATTGTGACGTGTGACCTGGAAAACTACCCTTATGATTATCTCATAAGATCGTTAAAATGGTTAAACGACATTGTCAGTTACTGTGATAGCAAAACGACTGCAGCCTGTAAACAACACCGCAGACGCTGCTGAGAAACTGCTCTGAAGAAGCAAGGAGGAATGTCAGGATATACGTGATTTTGGTGAAAGGCGAATACATGCAATTGAGTGCATATTTTTTTCCAGGTTTCTGCTAGTCTCATGAAACTTTCCGCTAATCAGGAAAACAGTCATCACCCTGAAGGATTTCAGTGATTTTCTAGATATGAGGAGATTCAAGAACTGGGTTCACGAGCCTGGTACATTGGATAAGAATCCGCTTGCCCATGAAGGGAACCTGGGTTCAATCCCTTGTCCGGGAGGATCTCATGCCAAGGACTACAACGACTGAACCCACACGGCAACTACTGAACCCACACGGCAACTACTGAAGCCGGTGCTCCTCAGTGAAGAGCAGCAGTAGCCCTTGCTCTCCACAACTAGAGAAAGTCCATGTGCAGCAACAAAGACCTAGCACAGCCAAAAGTGGAAAAAAAAAAACAAAACTGGGTTCATAAAAGCGGCTCCTGAAAATATCTATTTAAAGAACTGTCCTGCCAGTTTCCTTTCTCCACCCACCCCACCCCACCCCACCCCACCCCAGCACAGAGGGCCTCATTCCCGCTCTCCTTTCCTGCTCTCAACATCAGGGGGTGTTGGTGGTCAGCAGCTGCAACAGCACATGATTTAGTCCTTACAGAGGTAGATGGCAAGTGCCCACGGCAAGTGCCAACCTGTAGTTAACACTGGGATTAGGGTGGAGCTGGAGGAGCTGGAGTAAACTGCACCCGGCTGAAGTGAGAAGCGTTCAGACCTATGGGCTTACCACTCGCCTGGGAGCAAGGACAAGGCCGTCATTTCCAGCTCCTGGGGCCTAGCTGGGGACACCAGCAGGAGGCTGCCTGCGCTGTACTCTATGTCCCTCCCACCGATGTGTGGCGTGGCTGGTACCGTGTCATGCTGAGCCCGTTGCCGGGAAGTGTCGCTCCTTCCCAGCCTTCCAGTCCTGACTCAGGCCTGACTGGCCGGAAGGCCCGACCGCGGCAGGCCTGGGCAGGAGCGGGGCGGGGCCCTGCGCGGGCTGCGGCTGCTGGACCTCTCAGACTTCCCGGAAACCTGGGCCGCTTTTTCCCCAAGTCTCAGGCTTCTGGTCCTGGGTTAGGGTTCTAGGGTTGAACAGTTAAGGCGACGAAAGTGGCTTTTGTGCACGGTCCCTGCCTCGGAGTCGGCCCTCTTCCTCCTCGGCGCGCCTGGCCCAGGGGCCCAGGTTTCGGGGCTGTCCCCGCATCCCGCGGAGACTCGGTTGGCTCGCGCGCTGCCCAGCGGCTGGTCCTCGGAGCCTTCGGGAAAAAAACGAGGAAGGAGGGGTTAGGTGGAGCTTGGACGCCCCCAGGAGTACGAAGGCGAAATCACGCTACCAATTAATTTTTGGAGAAATTCGCGATTTTGTAACTTTGTTAATGCGTCCATATCTTCTTTGCCTGTGTAATAAAAGTTTATAACTTCGCCTTTACGTAACTAGATTACTCTCTTCTCATGATATCGTGTGTCTTTTTAGCCTGCTTGAATTCGGCTACCCATTCCAGAAAATATCCACTGACATTTTCACTTAAAGTTAGGTCGCATACACTTCTATTTAGTCTTAATGGTATTTTTAAATTTTAAAAACATTTGATAATTATTGAATAGGTAATGTATCAGTTCAGTTCAGTCGCTCAGTCGTGTCCGACACGTTGCGACCCCATGAATCGCAGCACCCAGGCCTCCCTGTCCATCAGCAACTCCCGGAGTTCACTCAGACTCACGTCCATCGAGTCGGTGATGACAATGTATAAAAGTAATAAAAATAAATTCATACCCTAAGAAAGTTGATACTGAGACCAAAGGGGAGAGGAATAGGTGAGGGAGGTTAAGTGGTACAAACTTCCAATTACAAAGTTAACGAATTAGGAGTGTAAATAAACAGCGTGGTGCTTGTGTATGCTAGGTGTGGGGAATATAGCAAATGACAATGGAGTATCTTTGTATAGTGACAGATGGTAATCACTTTGAAGCGTATAGAAATACTGAATATGTTGTGCATCAGGAACTAACATAGTATTGTATATCAAACATACCTCAAAAACAAGCAAACTAATAGAAAAAAAGATCAGGGACTTCCCTGGTGGGTCAGTGGTTAAGACTCCACCCTTCCAATACAGGGCCCACACGTTCCATCCCTGACTGGGAAACTAAGATCCCATGTGCCACACCTCCTGGTGTAAAAAAAAAAAAAAAAAAAAAAACACTATAAATAACATTTTTTTTTAAAGTAACTTAGAGAGAAAGAAAAATATTAGATTTGCAGTCTGGGGAGAGGCAGAATTGGATGAAGATGGTCAAAGGGTACAAACTTCCAGTTATAAATTAAATAAGTACTAGGGACATAATGTGCAATATGATATAATTAATACACATGGACATCACCAGATGGTCAATACTGAAATCAGGTTGATTATATTCTTTGCAAAAGAAGATTGAGAAACTCTATACAGTCAGCAAAAACAAGACTGGGAAATGACTATGGCTCAGATCATGAACTCCTTATTGCAAAATTCAGACTTAAATTGAAGAAAGTAGGGAAAACCACTAGGCCATTCAGGTATGACCTAAATCAAATCCCTTACAATTATACAGTGAAAGTGACAAATAGATTCAAGGGATTAGATCTGATAGACAGAGTGCCTGAAGAACTATGGATGGAGGTTCATGACATTGTACAGGAGGCGGTGGTCAAAACCATCCCCAAGAAAAAGAAATGCAAAAAGGCAAAATGGTTGTCTGAGGAGGCCTTGCAAATAGATGAGAAGGGAAGAGAAGCAAAAGGCAAAGGAGAAAAGGAAAGATACACCCATCTGAATGCAGAGTTCCAAAGAATAGCAAGAAGAGATAAGAAAGCCTTCCTCAGTGATCAATGAAAAGAAATAGAGAAAGACAATAGAATGGAAAAGACTAGAGGTCTCTTCAAGAAAATTAGAGATACCAAGGGAACATTTCATGCAAAGATGGGCTCAATAAAGGACAGAAATGATATGGACCTAACAGAAGCTGAAGACATTAAGAAGAGGTGGCAAGAATACACAGAAGAACTGTACAAAAAAGATCAACATGACCCAGATAACCACGATGGTGTGATCACTCACCTAGTGCCAGACATCCTGGAGTGCAAAGTCAACTGGGCCTTAGGAAGCATCACTATGAACAAAGCTAGTGGAGGGGATGGAATTCCAGTTGAGCTATTTAAAATCCTAAAAGATGATGCTTAAAATGCTGCACTCAATATGCCAGCAAATTTGGAAAACTCAGCAGTGGCCACAGGAATGGAAAATATCAGTTTTCCTTCCAATCCCAAAGAAGGGCAATCCCAAAGAATGTTCAAACTGCCGCACAATTGCACTCATCTCACATATTAGCAATGTAATGCTCAAAATTCTCCAAGCAAGTCTTCAACAGTACATGAACTGAGAACTTTCAGATGTGAAAGCTGGATTAAGAAAAGGCAGAGGAACCACAGATCAAATTGCCAACATCCTTTGAATCATGGAAAGAACAAGAGAGTTCCAGAAAAACATCTACTTCTGCTTCATTGACTACACTAAAGCCTTTGACTGTGTGGATCACAGCAAACTGTGGAAAATTCTGAAAGAGATGGGACTACCAGACCACCTTACCTACCTCCTGAAAAACCAATATGCAGGTCAGGAAGCAACAGTTAGAACCAGACATGGAATAACAGACTGGTTCCAAATTGGGAAAGGAGTATGTCAAGGCTGTATATTGTCGCCCTGCTTATTTAACTCATATGCAGAGTACATCATAAGAAATGCTGAGCTGGATGAAGCACAAGTTAGAATCAAGACTTCTGGGAGAAATATCAATAACCTCAGATATGCAGATGACACCAGTCTTATGGCAGAAAGAGATGAGGAACTAAACAGCTTCTTGATGAAGGAAAAAGAACAGAATGAAAAATCTGGCTTAAAACTCAACATTCAAAAAACTAAGATCATGGCATCAGGTCCCATCACTTCATGGCAAATAGATGGGGAAACAATGGAGACAGTGAGAAACTTTATTTTCTTGGGCTCCAAAATCACTGCAGATGGTGACTGCTGCCATGAAATTAAAAGACGCTCCTTGGAAGAAAAGCTATGACAAAACTAGACAGTGTATTAAAAGGCAGAGACATTACTTTGCCAACAGAGCTGTCTATTAAAAACTATGGTTTTTCCAGTAGTCATGTATGGATGTGAGAGTTGGAGCATAAAGAAGGCTGAGAATGGAAGAATTGATGCCTTTGAATTGTGCTGTTGAAGAAGACTCCGAGAGTCCCTTGGACTGCAAGGAGATCAAACCAGTTAATCCTGAAGGAAATCAATCCTGAGTATTCGTTAGAAGGACTGATGCTAAAGCTGAAGCTCCAATACTTTGGCCACCTGATGTGAAGAGTAGACTCATTAGAAAAGATCCTGATGCTGGGAAGGATTGAAGGCAGGAGAAGAAGGATATGACAGAGGACATGATGGTTAGATGGCATCACTGACTCAATGGACATGAATTTGACTAAGCTCCAGGAGACGGCGAAGGACAGGGCGGGGCATGCGGCAGTCCATGAGGTCACAAAGAGTCGGACACAACTGAGTGACTGAACAACAAGGGACGTAATGTACAATGTGATAAATATAATTAATACTACTGTATGTTACATATTAAAGTTACTTAAGATAGTAAATTCTAACAGTTCTCATCACAAGGGAAAAAAACATTATTTTAATGTTATCTTATTTTGTATTTATATGAGGTAATGGATGTTCACTAAACTAATTATGGTAATCATTTCATGATGTATATAAGTTGAATCATTGTGCTATACACCTTAAACTTATACAGTGCTGTATGTCAACTATTTCTCAATAAAACTGGAAAGGGGGAAACTGTTAAATTAAAGAACAAATGAAGACTGGCTTTGAAAATTTCCTGAGCAGCTTAATTTATCTTATTTTGCAAGACAAGGGAGACTAACTTGACTTGGTCGCTTCTTGCTTATGCTTCTGGAAATCACAGGCACAACTTACACTCTTTACCATGTTGATATGAGGTAACCACTAACCAATTCCTTATCATTTAAGAAAATTCTAATTCTGTAACCAATGCCATAAAGAATAAGCAGTCTCTGCATCCTCACTAATACAAGCAGTTTTATAACAATACAGTTGGTCCTCTAATACAAGCAGTTTTATAACAATACAGTTGGCCCTCCTTACCCATGCATTCCACATTCTTGGAGTGAACTAGCCAAGAATCAAAAATAGTTGGAAAAAAAAATTCCAGAAAATTCCCCAAAGCAAAACTTGAATTTCCTACAAGCCAGCAACTATTCACATGGAATTTATATTGTATTTACAGCTATTCACATAACATTTGGGCTTCCCTAGTGGCTCAGTGGTAAAGAATCTGCCTGCAATGTAGGGGACCTGGGTTTGATCCCTGGGTTGGAAAGATTCCCATGACAGCCAACTCCAGAATTCCACAGATAGAGGAGCCTGGAAGGCTACAGTCTATGGAGTTTTGAAGAGTGGGACACGACTGAATGACTCTCTCTCACACACACACACACACACATGCACTCACACTCACACATACAATAAAAAGAAAAAAAGAATCTATGACGGCATTGTCTGTCATCCATTGGAGTGGGTCACAATCTAGTATCTACAGTGGGGGGAAGAAAAGTAAGATGAGTGGGTGCCCACTGTGAAATTATTTACATCAGCTGGAAACAAAGACTGAGTGTGCACACAGCAACCTGGGTAGACCCCAAAGTCACATGCTAAGTGAAAACCATATGCGAGATTAGGAGACAATTACACACAGAACAACTACACACCCTGTGAGGATACATACAAACTCATAATACATAACAAACACATTAGAGAGGGGGTGGAAGTAGGGAATAGGATAAAAGAAAGCAATAAATTGACATGAATAAAGCAAGAGAATGCACCCATCCATGTGAATTAAGGGCAATGAATTGAGATTAACACTGTACCCAAGGTCCACCCCCAAGTTATTCAATGTTATGAATACATAGTTTAATGTCATACAAAAATTTTAATAAGAAACAAAAATATGTATTTGTATGAGCATCCAGAACAGACTTCAAATACATGTGGTTTTTTTTTTTTTCTGAGGAATTTTAAAACAATCATTAACAGCTGTATTAGGGCATACTTGACATACAACAAAGTGAACATATTCAAAATGTACAAGTTGTTAAGTTTTGACAAAATGTATAGATCTGTGAATGCATGTTTATAACGGGGGACTGACTAGCCCATTAGGTACCGGAGGCATACACCTTCAAAAATGTGTCAACTTTTTAATTCAAAATGTTTTAATTTTTAAAATTCCTTTAAATTCAAAAGAACATAATAAAATTTTACAAACGTTTTTATGTAATATTAATGTACTATGCTCAGTCACTCAGGCGTGTCTGACTCTTTGCGACCCCATGGACTGTAGCCCTCCAGGTTTCTGTGGCCACAGGATTCTCCAGGCAAGAAGACTGGAGTGGGCTGCCATGTCCTTCTCCAGGGGATCTTCCCGACCCAGGATGGAAGCTTCGTGTTCTGTGTCTCCTGCATTACAGGCAGGTTCTTTACCCACTTATATCAAAGCAGCTGTATAATATCTTATATCAATAAATTATATATTATATAATCATATACTACAGTCAATTATCTGTGGTATATGTAAATAAACTTTATTAATAAACAAAATTTAAATTAAAAAATATCAGACAATCCTAAAGGAAATCACTGGAATATTCATTGGAAGGACTGATGCTGAAGCTGAAGCTCTTATACTTTGGCTACCTGATGCAAAGAACTGACTCATTGGTAAAGACTCTGTTGCTGGGAAAGATGGAAGGCAGGAGAAGGGGATGACAGAGGATGAGATGGTTGGGATGGCATCACAGACTCGACAGAGATGAGTTTGAGCAAGCTCTGGGAATTGGTGATGGGCAGGGGAGCCAGGCGTGCTGCACTCCATGGGCTCACAAAGAGTCAGACACGACTGAGCGATTGAACTGAAATATTTAAACATTAATACTTTAATACTTAAACATTATTTTTTATGAGAGGTTCCATGAAGATCAAAGTGTCTAGGGCCAGTGAAAGTCACAATGACAGCCCTGCCACAGTTAAGGTGGACATATCCATTGTTTCCCCTTCCTGACTTTCCCTTTCTAATACTTATTGCCCGCCGTTGTCTTTCCTCTCATCAAGCAATCACTGATCTGCTTTCTGTCATTATAGTTTTAATCTTCTACAATTTTATATAAGTGGAATCATAACACTTTTTTGATTGAAATTTTCCCCCAGCATAAGAGTAATAATAATAATGTTTCCTGAGTAGCATTCCATTTTCTGGATGCAATAACTTATCTTCACCTGTTGAGTGACATTTGTATTGTTTCCAGCTTTGGGCTGTTATAAATAAAGCTACTATGAATATTCATATACAATTCAATGCACATACACTTAATTTTCTCTTGTAAATACCTGGGATTAGAATGGCTGAATCATATCATGGTAGTTGAACTTTCCAAGAAATTGTTAACTGTTTTCCTAGGTGGATGTAACATTTTACATTCCCCTCAGCAGTGTACGCGTGTTCCAGTCCCTCCACATTCTGGACATCTGGTATCATATGCACTGTTTTACATGTGTAGTGATTTGTTGTTTTGTTCAGCTGCTAGGCCTTGTCTGACTCTTTGTGACGCCATGGACTGCAGCACGCCAGGCACTCCTGTCCTTCCCATCCTTTGCGTTCATGTCCATTGAATCCGTGATGCTATCCAAACATCTCATCCTCTGCTGGCTTCTTCTCCTCTTGTCTTTGATCTTTCCCAGCATCGGGGTCTTTTCCAATGAGTCAGCTCTTTGAATCAGGTAGCCAAAGTATTGGAGTTTCAGCTTCAGCAACAGTCCTTTCAACGAATATTCAGGGTTGATTTCCTTTAGGATTGACTGGTTTGATCTCCTTGCTGTCCAAGGGACTCCCAAGAGTCTTCCCCAGCAGCACAATTCGAAGGCATCAGTTCTTCCGTGCTCAGCCTTCTTTATGGTACAACTCTCATATCCATACATGACAACTAGAAAAACTATAACTTTTACTACACAGACTTTTGTTGGAAAAGTGATGTTCTGCCTTTTTATATGCTGTTTAGCTAGGTTTGTCATAGCTTTCCTTCCAAGGAGCAAGCGATGTGTAGTGATATCTCATTGTATTTTCAGTTTGCATTTCCCTAATGATTAATGAAGTGGAATATCTTTAGACAGGATTATTTGCTATCCCTCTATCTTTGGAGAAGTGTCTGTGCCAACTGCCCAATGGGGGTGGGAGGAATGTGTGTGAAAATAACTTCTGATTCAAAGAAAATAAATATTGTTTTCCCGTGATTTAGAACCATGGGCCTTAGGGCTTTAGGATTCCCTGTGGGAAAAGACTCAGAGGAGGGAAGGAGGAAGCATCTCCATGACTGGAAACTTTAGTACTGAATGCATGGGAACAGCTTAAAACGAGAATAGAAATAGGAAGGGTGGGTCTGGTAGTGGTGAGAGAGCAGAGTGAGTTGGGACACTGGCTCTGCAACTATGTTCCGTTCATTTCTCTGGACTGCAGGGTAAACATACCTGCTGTCAGCTTACAGCGAGATAACGTCAGGCACATAGCTGGGTTTTGATACAGGTTTGCAAATTCTCTGCAGGAGACAGCCCCTAGCGGTCCGCGCTGAATTGTCCGGCGCCTGAGCAGAGGACACCGCCCTGAGTCAGAACTTGGTCCAGGGGATTCGGATAGGATCTATGACTTCATCTGAGTGGCCAAAATTGTTTTAGATTTACAGTGTCAGAAAAGATAACGAAAAACTGCAAGGGCCGACGTCTGCGAAGGTGCCTGCTGAACTAGTCTTAGGGTTCTGGCAGGAATGAGTCAAGAACCGCTATCCAGTCAGGGATCAACCAGCGGGGGGAAAAAAACGAACTCTTTTGTTTCCGCCCGGTTTCGAACCGGGGACCTTTCGCGTGTGAGGCGAACGTGATAACCACTACACTACGGAAACTCCACAAGACTAGCCGCCTCAGAAACTCATCTTGAGAGACATCAGCTTGTCACTGTGTCCGTGGCTAGGAGGAAAGCGTGGGGGACATCGAGCACAGCCCTGCCTGACCCCAGCGCCTGGCGGTGGCCTGCAAGGCCCTGATGCGCGCCCTGCCTCATGGCCGCAGAGGAACCCCATCGTGCCTTATCTGGAACTTCAGGCGCAAGTGAAGCTCCAGCCAGTGTTGTTGCTGTTGAAAGCCGGAGTCTGCGGGCCAAAATTCCAGGCTTCCTCAAATGTTTGTCGGGCAATTTTCCCGATCCTGGTGGTCCCGGAGGAACGATGGCGGGGAGCCGGCCCGCCCTGGGGCCAGGTCACCCGCCGGCGCTTAGCTCGCGTCCCCTGCTCCGAAACTGGAGAGAAAATGGCGCAGTAGCTACAGTAGGAAGAGACTTGGGTGACAGATTCGGTCACGATAAGGAAAACCAGCTCATGCGTGAAACAAATATGCACCTTAACCTTTGCCCAGTGCTTACCTGTTGTGAAGGCAACTGTAACGGGAAGACTCAGTTCTCCCCTTCCCATGTCTTTCTTCCCTTTGCTACTCACACCAGGACTTCACTTGTGGTTACCAGGCGGGAGGCACCCCCTACCCCCCGACCAGGCAAATCTGTCTGACACCAGCTAGGTGTCCTACAATTTAACTCAGTTTTGACACTGACTACTTAAGAGATAGTGTCAAGTCCACAGGTTAAAGGCCCAGTCCTCCCTTACAAGAATGCGCCCACTTCCTTCAGATGCCAGTCTCAAGCCCGAGTTATTACCTGCACTTCTTTTTAAAATTGAAGTTTAGTCTATTTGCAATATTGTGTTAGTTTCAGGTGTATAGCAAAGTAGTCTACATGTGATTGTACATTTATATGTATATATTAATTTTTTCCAATTCTTTTCCATTATAGTTCATTACAAGATATTACATATAGTACTTATGCTATAGATAAATCCTAGTCGTTTATTTTACATACGGTAGTATGCATATGTTAATCTGACACTCCGAATATATCCTTTTCTCTTTGGTAACTATTAGTTTGTTTTCTATATCTGTAAGTTTGTTTCTGTTTTGTAAATAAGTTCATTTGTACCTTTTTTTTAGATTCGACATACAAGTGATAGCATATTTGTCTTTGACTTACTTCGTTTACTATGATAATCTCTAGGTCTATTCATGTTGCTGCAAATGATGTATACACCACATCTTAAGTCAATCATCTGTCAGTGGACACGGGTTTTTTCCAATAGTCCCAAATGTCTTGACTATTACCAATTATGCTGCTATGAACATGGAGGTGCATGTATCTTTTCAAATTAGACCTTTCATTTTTTCTCAGTATATGCTTAGGAGTCAGATTGCTGAATCATATGGTAACTCTATTATTAGTGTTTTAAAGAAATTCCGTACTGTTTTCATAGTGGCTGTGCCAGTTTACATTCCCACCAACATTGTAGGAGGGTGGGTTGCTTTTTCTCCACTCCTCTAGCATTTATTATTATTTTTTTTAGCATTTATTATTTATAAACTTTTTGATGGTGGCCATTCTGACTTGTGTGGGGTGATATCTCCTGTTTTATTTGCATTTCTCTAATAATTAGTGATACTGAGCATCTTTTCATGTACCTATTGGCCATCTGTATGTTTTCCTTGGAGAGCTATCTATTAAGGTCTTCTGCCCATCTATTGATTGCGTTGTTTGTTTGTTGTTGTTGTTTTTTAGGAATATATACATATATGTATTTAAAGGATCTGATAGTTCCTTGTTAAGCAAAATCAAAGTCTGACTACAGAATGACATGAAATATCTTAAGTTACAGTCAACACAGGTTGCTTACCTAAAGACTTATACCTGTGTTAACATAAACAGCGTATCACCAGCATAAAAGCACACCCCAATTTAACTCTCTTAAGGTACAAGTTAAACATCTATCTGTTGAGTGGTATCATCTCCAGAAGTCTGTATATTGAGTTCAGGTGTGGATTCAAGATTTTCTTGGGTCTCTCTCAAGGGCTCTCCTTCCCTTCAATATTTCTCACTATGCCCATTTTCCTTCTACTTACATGGAATTGCCATTCTTAAATTTAAATTAACTAATAAATTTATTTGGCTGCACCAGGTCTTAGTTGTGGCATGTGCAGAATCTTCAGTCTTCATTTCGTCATGCTGGGTCTTTAGTTGTGGCATGCAAACTCTAGCTGCAGTGTGCAGGATCTAGTTCCCCGACCAGGGAAGGAACCTAGGCCCCCTGCATTGGGAAGGCAGAGTCTTAGCCACTTGACCACCAAGGAAGCACCTGCCATTTTTAAATTTAACACCTCATTTTCATCACTTGCTCATGTCAGTTCCTTGAAATGTTATTGTCCATAAACCTTGACATGTATTTTCATAACAGAAGCAGAAGCTAAAACATGTGGACACCACACAAGTTAATCCAATGAGTATTTAAAAAGTATAAAGTAAGAATTCAGTTGCCAACTTACTGGATATCACACATTATTAAATGTCTATTTCATTTCCATGATCTGAAACTGACTTCTCACCCAAGAAAAGGGATTCATTTCTATGCATTTATGTCTTTCTTTGATGAACACAGAAAAGTTTCCTCTTTGACAAAACTGTCCCAGGGCAAAAAACAAACGCTTTCCAAATTAGAGCACAAGTCTTCCTTAAATGTCAGTGTGAGGTAAAATAAAATATGGTAGCAGTCTTTTAAGTTTCATGAAAGCTAGTTAAGATGGTTTTTGCCGTTTTGCAGATGGTCCATCTGAATTAGTTCTGTTATCAGTGTTATTTTCATCTTCTGAATCATCTTCATCATCACCAATTAGCAGTCACTTCCCCTTCCTGGGTCGGGAAGATCCACTAAAGAAGGGTTAGGCTACCCACTCCAGTATTCCTGGGATTTCCTTGTGGCTCTGTTGGTAAAGAATCCACCGTCCAAGGCCTCGTCGGGAGCCGCCGTCCCCCAGTCTTGTGCTTCCGGCTGTACCTGAGAGCCAAAGAGCTCAGTCACCAGCTCCCTCATCTGAGCCACACCAGACAACAAGCTCTGGAAAGGGTCGGTGATGCCCGGCACCTCAGAAGGCACCCGCAGCTGCTGTCGCTGCCCTTCCAGTCCGATGTACTCGCCCAACAGCTCCATAGCGACCGCTACGCTTCAGGAGCGCGCCACAGTGAGATGTTTGTTGTTGTTGTTGAGTTGTCTGAGTTGTTTGTATATTTTGGAAATTAAGCCCTTATCGGTTGCATCATCTGCGTGTATTTACTCCCAGCCTGTAGGTTCTTTTCATTTTGTTTACGGTTTCCTTTGCTGTGCAAACGTTTATAAGTTTGATTAGATCTCATTTGTTTATTTTTGCTTTTATTTCTATTGCTTTGGGATTCTAACCTAAGAAAACACTGCTTGATTCATGTCAGAGAATGTTTTGCTGTGTTCTCTTCTAGGAGTTTTGTGGTGTCGTATCTTCTGACCCGCTGTAGATGATAGATTGGGGGTTCCAGTGATCCCTTCATCAGATTGCATTTGCTAGAACTACTTGCATCAACTGCGTCAGTGTATTAAAGAATATGATACAGGATACAGATGGACAACCATATACAGAAATACATCAGGCAAGATCTGGGAGGCTCTCTAGTGCAGAAACTTCTGTCCCTGTAGAGTTAATGTACATCCTCCTCTTGGTGTTCCAGCTTCCAATCTGGAAGCTTTCTAGACCCCATGCTTTTGGGATTTTATTGAGGCTTCCCTTTCTGATGGATGGAGCTGAGAATTCCAAGTTTTTAATCATGGCTTGGTCTTTCTTGTGACCAGCCTCAAATCTAGTAGTCAAGCAGGAGCCCATTCAGCGTCACTTCCTTAGAACAGAAGATTCTCCTAGTGCTCTTATCACTTAGGGAATTAAAAGGGTTTTAGGAGTTCTGTGCCAGGAGTCAGGGACAGAGACCAATATGTAAATTTTCTCTTTTCTCACAGCCCACTCACCCTGGTCTTTGGCCACTGACTCCTAATCCATCAAAATGATACACAAGTTCAAAAGTACCAGTTCACATTACTGGAATCCAAAGTGGTCATTAAAGATCATTCCTGTCCATCAGCATATTCTATGAGACTGTCTCCCGGGGCAAGACCACTCCGGTTTGCAGGCTTTCATTCCATCTTGTCAAGGTCCAAAAGCAGGCATGCCCTCAGCAAACATATGGCTTCACCCTTTCAGGCATCTTACATAATTGAGCTGAGGCAATATCATGTCTTGCTCTGAGCCTCTTTCAAGGTGTTGATGTAACATGGGAATTTTTCCTTACAATTCATTTATTCTTTACTGTTAACTGCTATTAGTCCTCCTTCTCTCTGTTTATACCCACTCTTTTGCCTTTGGAAGGGATATTGGACAATGCTGGGGTGTCCTGCAGGCAGTAGTACTAGTGTGGGCTGTGCCTCCCCATCAGTCCACTTCTGTTCAGGTGAGCTAAGTTTGCATAGTGCAGAACCAGTGGGCTATCTTAGCCACCAAGCCATATAACTGTCTTCCCTGTTAGCCCCAATTTTGTCAGTAGGTTGAATCCTGCCCCAATAGGCTCTTAGTAATTATGACATAAAGATCAGAAACACAGTTGTACTTTTTGGTTAGGATTATGCCTATTTTCAGCTCTAGCTGTAGCCCTGGTCCTGTGACCACTGCATCAGTAAAGGAGACAAAAAAAATCGAGGTGATGTGGGGAAGAAAGAATGACTAGCATCCTTCCACACCCCAGTCCCCCAGACCCACCAGCAAAACAGAGATACATTGAGCAGGGAGACTCCTTTAGTCCCTCATATTTTGAGTGTAAGCACCCTCTGACTCATTTCAGTTCTGTTCAGTCGCTCAGTCATGAATGACTCTTTGCGACTCCATGAACTGCAGCATGCCAGGCTTCCCTGTCCATCACTAACTCCCAGAGCTTGTTCAAACTCATGGCCATCGAGGCAATGATGCCATCCAACCATCTCATCCTCTGTCGTCCCCTTCTCCTCCTGCCTTCAAACTTTCCCAGCATCAGGGTCTTTTCCAATGAGTCAGTTCTTCACATCAGTTGGCCAAAGTATTGGAGTTTCAGCTTCAGCATCTGTCCTTCAAGTGAATATTCAGGACTGAGTTCCTTTAGGATTGACTGGTTGGATCTCCTTGCAGTCCAAGGGAATCTCAAGAGCCTTCTCCAACACCACAGTTTGAAAGCATCAATTCTTCAATTCTCAGCTTTCTTTATGGTCCAACTCTCACATCCATACATGACTACTGGAAAAACCATAGCTTTGACTAGATGGGCCTTTGTTGGCAAAGTAATCTCTGCTTTTTAATATGCTGTCTAGGTTGGTCATAGCTTTTCTTCCAAGGAGCAAGCGTCTTTTTCATGGCAGCAGTCACCATCTGCAGTGATTTTGGGGCCCAAGAAAATAAAGTCTCTCACTGTTTCCATTGTTTTCCCGTCTATTTGCCATGAAGTCATGGGACTGGATGCTACGATCTTAGTTTTCTGAATGTTGAGTTTTAAGCCAACTTTTTCACTCTCCTCTTTCACTTTCATTAAGAGGCTCTTTAGTTCTTCTTTGCTTTCTGCCATAAAGCTGGTGTCATCTGCATATCTGAGGTTGTTGATATTTTTCCTGGCAATCTTGATTCTAGCTTGTGCTTCATCCAGCTCGGTATTTTGCATGATACACTCTGCATATAAGTTAAATAAGCAGGGTGACAATATATAGCCTTAACATACTCCTTTCCCAATTTTGAACCAGTCTGTTGTTCCAGGTTCAGCTCTAACTGTTGCTTCTTAACATGCAGATTTCTCAGGAGACAGGTAAGGTGGTCTAGTATTTCCATCTCTTGAAGAATTTTCCAGAGTTTGTTGTGATCCACGCAGTCGAAGGCTTTAGTATAGTAAATGAAACAGAAGTTTTTCTGGAATTCTCTTGCTTTTTCTATGGCCCAAGGGATGTTGGCAATTTGATTTCTGATTCCTCTGCTTTTTCTAAATCCATCTTGAACATCTGAAAGTTCTCAGTTCATGTACTGTTGAAGACTTGCTTGGAGAATTTTGAGCATTACATTGCTAATATGTGAGATGAGTACAATTATGTGGTAGTTTGAACATTCTTTGGCATTGCCCTTCTTTGGGATTGGAAGGAAAACTGGTCTTTTCCAGTCCTGTGGTCACTACTGAGTTTTCCAAATTTGCTGGCATATTGAGTTCAGCCCTTTCAAAGCATCATCTTTTAGGATTTTAAATAGCTCAGCTGGAATTCCATCCCCTCAGAGAAGGCAGTGGCACCCCACTCCAGTACTCTTGCCTGGAAAATCCCATGGATGGAGGAGCCTGGTAGGCTGCAGTCCATGCTAAGTGTCGGACACGACTGAGCAACTTCCCTTTCACTTTTCACTTTCATGCATTGGAGAAGGAAATGGCAAACCACTCCAGTGTTCTTGCCTGGAGAATCCCAGGGACGGGGGAGCCTGGTGGGCTGCCGTCTATGGGGTCGCACAGAGTTGGACACGACTGAAGTGACTTAGCAGCCACTAGCTTTGTTCGTAGTGATGCTTCCTAAGGCCCACTTGACTTTGCACTCCAGGGTATCTGGCTCTAGGTGAGTGATTGTGGTTATCTGGGTTATGAAGATCTTTTTTGTATAGTTCTGTGTATTCTTGCCATCTCTTCTTAATATCTTCTGCTTCTGTTAGGTACATACCATTTCTGTCCTTTATTGTGCCCATCTTTGCATGAACTGTTCCCTTGGTATCTCTAATTTTCTTGAAGAGATCTCTAGTCTTTCCCATTCTATTGATTCTACTTAGCATGTCTTATTCACGTTGCTTGAAGGGTGAATGTACATGAACCATGTACATACCATGTTTTACAATATTAGAGAGGGAAAATATTCTCCAGTCAGATCCAGTGTCCATCCCCATAATACAATCAGGTAGAAGATACATAACCACTTCACATAAAACCTGTTCAAACATACCAATTCTCCTGCCAACTAGTACTGTAATTCCATAAACATTTACACTCCTAACTGTGGCCTCCACTAGGAGTTCATCAACAGATTTTGAATTTTCAATACTAGGTAAGGGAAGTGTTCCCCAGCCAGACATAATATCCATTTCCAGGAAACATTCACATAAAGGAGACACAGCTTTACATGAATCTTGTTTGGACAGTCCCACTTCTATACTCTTACTGGTGTGCTCACATGTTCAATCCCTGAGTCAGGAAGATCCCCTGGAGGAGGGCATGGCAACCCACTCCAGTGCTCTTGCAGGGAGAATCCCATGGACAGAGATAGGGTCCCATAGATTCAGACACAACTGAAGCAATTTAGCATGCAATCTAACTGAAGATGTCATGGTTTCACCAATAGGTTTTGGTACCATAGTGCATGAGGAATCCTATATCACCTCTATGTGTATATATATAACACCATCTGTGATTGTTCAATAGTGAACTGTGGGTCCTGTCTTAATGTAAATGTGCCCTTCCACTCAGCAGCATTTAAAATGAAAGACATAGCCCCTAAATTAGTCATTCTCAGCATCCGTTGTAATGAAGGTGCTTCAGGAAGCTGATGCTGCTGGGAGACAACCCTTCACACTATACTCCATGTTTCAGTGGTTTGTTGGCTTTGCCCTCCCCCCACATTGATGACCTTCTTGCTAACCAGAGGCCTTAGAGGTACTTTATGTTGTCCTGGCATAATTTTTCCCACTGTGGGCAGCTTTGAGGTTAGTGGCTGAAGTTCAGACCAACCCAAGTCTGAGGTTGGATGAACATCAAGTTCTGACCCAGCACTTTCTTTATTTTAGCTATTACAGATAACGATGACCAAGAGATTATATGTTTAGTGTGCTTTTTATTATATGCAGTTCCTTCTTATTAAATGAGTCAGCTCTTCAGGAGTCAGATTTATTCCCGTCTCTAAATTCCATTAGTAGAGACTTGAAGTTTAACACCATGGGTGACCAGGTAGACATCTAGGGGTCAAAGGTTCATCAGACTCTACCCTCTTATCCTTCCTCTCCCCAGACCACATGTTTCCATGAGCCAGGGTGGTTCTAGCAAATCCCACTTCACTGACACAAACTATAATTTGGAAAAACCTCAGTTTTCCCCTTCTTATGTTTTTCTTTCCTGTGAGCCTCCTTTATTACTCACACAACACTTCATCCTGTCACCAAATATGTGGAAGGTTTTCTCCATACTAATTCTCAGTCTATGACACCAGCTGGATGTCCTACAGTGTAACTCACTTCAGACACTACATAGTGTCAAACAGAGAGTTACTTGGTGTGGGGGAAAATCTCCACACGTTTGGTGACCAGAGTGATGTGCTGTGTAAGTAAAGGAGACTCATAAGAAAGGAAACATACAGGGGGAAACACTGGGATTTTCCATACATAGAAGAAGGCGAACTAAAGTTTTCCCTTCTTAGCACTTTCATGCTCTCTCACATTTAATAAGAGTTTTCATAGCACTGCTATGAAGGAAGGGAGGCAGGAGATAGATTGGTCCCAGGCTAAACAGTTTCTCTGCTGTAGACAGATACTCCAAAATACCAGGAGTGAGAGAGGAGCTGGGCCTTGCCCAGATAAGAGATAAAAGACCACATATTCCTCATTCTTCTTCTTTTTTTTTTTATTCCTCATTCTTGAAGTCAGAGAACCTCCCCAACTATACCTGTGCAGAAAGGCTCCTTGGAGGTCAAAAAGGGAGGGTCGCCACTCCATAGTAAGTGATGTGATGCCTATCACCCATCGGCCTCTTCACTGGAATTCATCTTGGCCAAGGCGTGTGCACGCACACAAGGGAGGACCCTGTCATATACCAAATACGGATTCAGAACCAGGCAAAGCAAAATGATTGGCCCATAGAAACTTGGAAGAAATGCCCCATAAAGGTGGCTCAGACTACCGCAAGGGTGTCTTTCTCCCTGAGCCCGCCCATGGGTCTGTCCACATGTACTGTACTTGTTTCCCTCCTAGTAATACTTCTCTTGTTTCATTACTTTCTGTCTCTTGTGGGAATTCACTTATGCACAGCTGATGGGCCAGGGCCTTGTCACTGGCCACAGGTCCCTGGCGGTCCAGTGGCTAGGATTCAGTACACTCACTGACAAGGCCTGACTTCAGTCTCTGGCTGGGAACCAAAACTCTGCTTCAAGCCACTACAGGCTGAGGCCACCTGAGATAAGATGTGTTAAAGATGTTTTAAAGCGTACAGAGATGAAGAGAGTGAGCTAAGCAAATTTGACTTGCTTAAGATGGAAGAGTCAACTAACATCAAAAAAGAGTGCATGAGCCTGATAGTCTCAGGCTGTATCTAGTCTTACCAGGACTATACCTCATAATCTGAGGAAGCAAGAAAGAGTGGAGACCTAAAGACTACAGACACTGGAGTGACAGTATGCCTGGAGGGGTTCAGGAAACATCTGTGGATGGTAGGCAGAACCCCAAAATGCTTTGTGTAAAATGATCGCTGAGGTCAAATGACCTCATCTTCTCAATGGTGTCAGGGGTGAAGTTATCTGAGGAGGTAAGAGGTAGAGACAGTTTTGTTGGGGTCTAGCCCTGGTGGATCCAGGGTAATTTGAAGTGGGGACGGAGTCGGCGATTAAAGAGAGATTAATTAGAAATTTAAAGAGAGATTAGAGAAGAATAATGTATGAAAAAATAGAGGAGAAGAGAGACTGATATTTTTTGGTTTACACAGAAAGCTAATAAAGTCTCAAGAGAAGAAACTTGTAACGTCTACATTAGGCCACAGGCACCCACTTGAATAGCGGAGGGTGCCACGCCTTGGGCTCCCTCTTGCATAGGTGCGGGGCACCCTCTCGCGTGGGTCTTAGAAACCCAGGCAAATAAGTAGACATGGAGAGACTCTGTGTTTCAAGGGATCAGTCTGAAAAGAGAGGGAGGGAGAGGGAGAAAGAGAGAGAAAGAGTCTACACGGGGGGAGGCCAAGCTTGTGTAAAATCCCCATAAATATATTTTCAAAAGGTGCTTATATACCCTAAGTTTTACATAATGGAAGATAGATACAGAGTCATGTAGGGGCAGCAGTCCTGACACTTATCGATACCAGGCTTTTTTTCTGCATATCTTTCCGTATACAAAAGGTCTCAGGTGATTTAAATTATCTTCTGGCCAAAAGGCATGTTAACATTTTATGGCTCTCTTCCTTAATGAATGTTAATCTCATTTTCCCTGTAGTGTTTTTCTTTAATCTGCATCACCTTCAAAGTACTAAATAAAGTTACATCCTTGTAGAACAAAGGCGCAGTGAGTTATAACAAAGAAGGTACTTAACTCAAAAGATCTATGTTGCTATTTGTTTTTTCTATATGCCAACTATATCAACAAATAAAAGATATGAAAATTTGGCAGCAAGTATTCCTCAACAATGAAACCCTTAATCAGTTTTATTCTAATGATTTTCCCTAGAATTTCTTAAGCTTTCAGTACTTCTCCGGTTGGGAGGCTGTAAACAATTCACAAGCGCAGTTGTAAAAATCCAGACAGACCGGTCAGGTAAGTTAGAAAGCTATCAGAGGGGTTTAAGCCCAGGAGACTTATTAACTGGAGCTCTAAGTTAATTCCTTTTAGAGGAAGTTGGTGGGGGACAGCCCCTGTTAATGTCAGAAGCATAAGCGAAAAGCATAATGCAGTAAGGCAGGCAGACTCTGGTTTTGGGGCAGATGCACGAGCAGATCCAGTGAGGCTCCCTTAAGGCCTGACTCACCTTTGCCTGTCGGGCCCCTTAACCTCATGACCTTTGCCAGGGCGGGACTCCTCGTGCTGGCTCCTGGCACAGTTTGGGTATACCATGGGAGGAAAACATTGGGAACTTAAGAGAAAGGTGAGAATATTTCCAAAATAGCAGTGGAGACTTACTTGTGGTTGGATGATACATGTTTCTGGGGGACTAGACATGGAACAACCAACTGGTTCCAAGTAGGAAAAGGAGTATGTCAAGGCTGTATATTGTCACCCTGCTTATTTAACTTATATGCAGAGTACATCATGAGAAATGCTGGGCTGGATGAAGCACAGCTGGAATTAAGATTGCCAGGAGAAATATCGATAACCTCAGATATGCAGATGATACCACCCTTATGGAAGAAAGTGAAGAGGACCTAAAAAGCCTCTTGATGAAAATGAAAGAGGAGAGTGAAAAAGTTGGCTTAAAGCTCAACATTCAGAAAACTAAGATCATGGCATCTGGTTCCATCACTTCATGGGAAATAGATGGGAAACAGTGGCAACAGTGCCAGACTTTATTTTGGGGGGTTCCAAAATCACTGCAGATGGTGATTGCAGCCATGAAATTAAAAGACACTTGCTCCTTGGAAGGAAAGTTATGACCAACCTAGACAGCATATTAAAAAGCAGAGACATTACTTTGTCAACAAAGGTCTGTCTAGTCAAGGCTATGGTTTTTCCAGTGGTCATGTATGGATGTGAGAGTTGGACTGTGAAGAAAGCTGAGCACTGAAGAATTGATGCTTTTGAACTGTGGTGTTGGAGAAGACTCTTGAGAGTCCCTTGGACTGCAAGGAGATCCAACCAGTCCATTGTAAAGGAGACCAGTCCTGGGCGTTCATTGGAAGGACTGATGTTGAAGCTGAAACTCCAATACTTTGGCCACCCCATGAGAAGTACTGACTCATTGGAAAAGACTCTGATGCTGGGAGGGATTGGGGGCAGGAGGGGAAGGGGATGACAGAGGATGACGTGGCTGGATGGCATCACTGGCTTGACGGACGTGAGTCTGAGTGAACTCCGGGAGTTGGTGATGGACAGGGAGGCCTGGTGTGCTGCAATTCATGGGGTCTCAAAGAGTTGGACACGACTGAACAACTGAACTGAACTGAACCAAGAATGGCACCATGTTGGCTGACTACTCCAGGAACTCTAATCTGGCAACAGCCTAGAGGAGAAAGTGGGTATCGGATAAATAAGCAAAGGATAAGGAGGTTTAAGGAGCTATGAATAGCAGTGTGAGGGCACCAGGGGAGTAGATGTTTGTGGGCTGAGAATGTGCTGAGTGTGAAAAGACATCAGAAATGGCTAATGGACTGAATTTTCAGTGGAGAGTCAGAAGTCTATCAGATGAAGTCAAATTAACAGAAAATAGCATAAATTGGCTTGCTGCTGCTGCTAAGCTGCTTCAGTCATGTCCGACTCTGTGTGACCCCATAGCCAGAAGCTCACCAGGCTCCCCTGTCCCTAGGATTCTCCAGGCAAGAACACTGGAGTGGGTTGCCATTTCCTTCTCCAATGCATGAAAGTGAAAAGTGAAATGGAAGTCACTCAGTCGTGTCTGACTCTCATCGACTCCACCGACTCAGCCCACCAGGCTCCTCCGTCCATACGATTTTCCAGGCAAGAGTACTGGAGTGGGGTGCCATTGCCTTCTCTGATAAATTGGCTTACCTATCCTCAAAACGGCACCATCAGCAACTTGGATTATAGGCTCCGTTGTCCACTGTAGCAGGAAAAGTGTTTATTTCTCACAGAACTCATCACTGAACAGTAATTGTACTATAGATAAAGAGGATGGGATGTGCTTCTTAGTTTGAGCCAATCAGGGCTACTCCTGAAGTTAGAGGTAGGATTAATCCTACTTGGACTCGATGGCTGACAAATTCAAGGTTTTGTGAAGTATGCCAAAGGAGACGGGAATGCTGAGGTGGCAACCGTCAAAAGTTCTTACAGAGGATAAGATGTCAAAAAATGACAAAAACTGGGGGGAAAGATGGCATACACTTTCAGCAACTGGAGCAGATGTTAGGAGAATTTCTACTCTAAAGGAGTTTTCCTCTGAGTAGTTCCCACTCTGTGAGGTCAGATGAGACCCAGGACAGCCCAGAACACAGGACCCTTCCCCCGTATCCCCACAGACCACTGTCAGGGTGGGCTCGTCTCTGATTCTCCCCTGCCGGGACCGGAAGAGACCGCGCCTGCGCCTTTCCCCCTGAGCAGCCTCTGAGGAGGCAGGGCTTTCACACATCTGACCCCAGGGTCAGTGGGTCTCTGCGAGGGCTGCCGGGCTTCACCCTCATCACACCTTATCTGGCTCAGGAGAATCTCTCTTCATCTACTCCTCGCTACTTTTCACCTGGGTTTCTCCCTACAGCAACTCCTTGGGGGGAGCTATTTCGCTGAGTACACAGCGACCCTGACATATTCAATCACATCATTCTGGGCAGAGGTGGTGGCAATCCTCCAACAGGAAGTTGAAGTTCCCTTTCTGGGTTGAATAACAAAATATTCTCGGCTCTGAAAAGTCATGTCACTCCTCCTGCATCTCACCCCTGCCCCACCCTATCCCACTTCCTTTTAAAACTTGGCTCTGTCCCTGACTCTTTGCGATCCCATTGCTTAACGTCTTCCATCACACCCTTCTCCTCAGGACTCTAATACTTATGTAATTTCAGGACTTGGCAAGAGACAATGGGCAAAGGCTTCTTTGTGGCATGGACACAGGTGGTGGTGAGGAGGAGGCAAAGGATGTTCTAGAACTAGTTTCCCGTAGAGGAGGCACAGTCTCCGGGAAGAAAATGACACATTAAATTTGCAATCTGGAGGGGAAGCAGAGTTTTGAAATGAACTTTAATGGCTTCCAGATTTCACTCTCATAACCCTGATGCTAGACAGTGTCTCAAAGAGGCACAGTTGTTTTGATTAACTGCATAGAAAATGAAGCAGGGTCAATAAACTATTAGACTAAGAGAACTCAACAAGGCTGTTGGCTACAAAATGAACACACAAAAATCGATATCATCTACCACATCAGCAGTAATCCCCTAGGAAACTTAAGAGGACATAACCTACTACTTACAATAGAATAATAGCCTAAAGTACCTACAACAAGCCATAGAACAAATTCACATCATCTTTGTATGGAGAAATATTTTAAATTACTGAAGGACAAGAGGAGAATTATTTAATGACAGCGTCTACATTAGTCACAAATGAAGTAATTTGATAGTATGAAGATGACATTTCTCCCCAAATCCTCCTACAAAATCCATGCAGCATCAATATACCAACAGGGTGGCTTTATAACTTGACAACTGATTTTTAAACTTACATGAGTACATAAATCTGTGGATAATTCAGGGAATTTTGAAAAAGGAGACTGAGTAGAGACTTGCTATACATGATATCAAAAGATAATAGAAAGCCGTAGTAATAAAATGGTATTATTCTATCATTGGTATAGGGTAGAAATAGCAGCATAAATTAATGAGTTGCTTAATAGGTAATCTTGGGTAAAGTGACTTACTGTATATTATAAAAAGAAATTTGGATTGTAACTCACATAATTACAAATTTCCAATAGAATAAATATCAAAAAGTGAAAGATTGAACTACCGGCCGAGTAGGAGAACAGGCAGAACAGTGCTTTTGCTACCTTGAGGTGTGAAGGGATTTTTTAAATATAAGATCCTAAAAGCACAAAGCACAGAGAGAAACACAGATAAATCTGAGCAAATGAAAAGGAAAGACTTCGACACAGCACCGCATGGACAGAGTCAACAGCAACAGATAGGGACGAGATATTGCAGCATCTAAAACAAATGAGGGACTAATATTTAGATTCTAGAATATACAAAGACCTTTCTTAAAAAAAATGGAGATATAATTGACATGTGAGGAGCTTCCTCAACCATAATCTCTCCCCCCAAAAAAATTAATAAGAAAGCCAACTGGAAACCCAATAGGGAAAAAAAAAAAAAAGGGCAAAGAATGTGATTAGTCAATTCACAGAGGGAGAAAACTAGATGGCTAAAAATTTGAAGAGACGGGGTGAATCTTACTAGTAATTAGAAAAGTAAAAATAAAACTGAGATATCACTTCACATTTTTGAGTGGGAACCATTAGAAAGTTAGTAAGTTTAACTAAAATATAGAGAAATGGGCATACTCATGTCTTGTTGGGAGAAGTTCAGATAGGTCAGCATAGTGGAAGCAACCTGGAAGTCCTTACGTAACTGTGTACTCCGACTCAGCAGTCTTCCTAGCTATATGCCACAGAGACACGAACATATAGGTCTAGTAGGAAACGTGTACCAGGATATTCAGGATAGGATTGTGTGCGATAGTGAGAACTGGATGCAATCCGGATGTCTATCGCTAAAGTACAGATTAATTAGTGCTTGACTGACTTTTGCTTAGGCAACATGGATCTTGTCAAGGAAGTGATGGTGCCACTGGCTTTTGTAAGTCACTTTATTCACTCTGGAGAAAACGGTATGTACAGATAAGCTACTCCGCACTGTTGTTGACTGGTTTCTGTAAACTGCTAGCCGCTATTCCTTTGCTCCCCCCGTCTCTGTGTTTTACATCTGTTTAAAATCTCATGCTATTGTTTTACTGAGGGTGGAAGAGAGTGAAATTGGATACGCATATGCAGTCTCCCATCTTCATGTGCAACCTCTTCTTGCTGCTTGTCTTTAGTCCATTCAGGCTGCTATTAACACAACACCGCAGACTCGGTTTGTAAACAGCAGAAATGCATCGCTTACCATTCTGGAGAGTAAATGAAACCGCAGAGATGTCTGTTCTAACATGGATTATTACACTGAAGCCAGCTGTCATTATTTTAACATATCTTGGCAAAGATCCTTTGACACAAGGGAAGAAAATTAAATATTAGATTTTCTAATGCAGAGGAAAACACAAACAATTCCCTCAAAAGAGGAATTATCTCATATATGCATCCATATCTACATATATCTGAAAAGATACAGAATATGCTAGTATCTACTGCTTCTGGGGATAACTACATGGCTGAAAGGTTTTTAAACTTAGAGTTTACTCTTTGCCCTTTCAAACTTTGGAATGTGTACGTATTATTTATTTAAAAAATGAAAAAAACTCCTCTGCTTCAGAGTTTATTGTAGTAGGAAAAGGGCAGGCCGTCTTGCTCACTACAGCAACTGAAAAAATAGAATACTTAAAAATATATATGATATGATATATTGCAGTTTTATATATAACACATACCGTGTGTGCATGCTAAGCTGCTTCATGTGTAACCCAGTGAACTGCAGCCCACCAGGCTCCTCTGTCCAAGGGATTCTCCAGGGAAGAACGCTGGAGTGGGTTGACATGCTCTCCTCCAGGGGATTTTCCCGACCCAGGGATCAAACCTGCATCTCTTACATTTCCTGCATTGGCAGGTGAGTTCTTTACCACTAGAGCCAACTGGAAAGCCCAATACATACAGTATTTTAATATAAATATAATATATAAACAGTATGTAGTTTATGTAGTAAACTGTAAACGTAATACTTTAAAAAGTTATCAGAGGGCTGTGAAGCAAAGAGGACTAGATGAACTAAAATTATATAGAGAAATAGCCTCAGGTAAGCTGAGATTGTTAGTTGTTCTCTTCCCTCTGAGAATTTTCTGAGTCTGGGACCAAGGTGAGAATTAGATATCATCTAGGCAGAGTATTAAGAAGCAAAACAGCACTTTGCCAACAAAGGTCCGTATAGATAGTCAAAGCTATGTTCTTTCAAGTAGTCATGTACTGATGTGAGAGTTGGACCATACGGAAGATAGAGCACCAAAGAATTTATGCTTTTGAATTGTGGTGCTGGAGAAGACTCTTGAGAGTCCCTTGGACTGCAAGGAAATCAAACCAATCAATCCTAAAGAAAATCAACCCTGAATACTCATTAGAAGGACTGATGCTGAAGCTGAAGCTCCAATACTTGGCCACCTGATGTGAAGAGCCAAAATATTGGAAAATACCCTGATGCTGAGAAAGATTGAAGTCAGAAGGAGAAAAGGGTGACAGTTTGTCCATGAACTTGGGCAAATTCTGGGAGATGGTGAAGGACAGGGAGGCCTGGTGTGCTGTAGTCCATGGGGCTGCAAAGAGTCAGACATGACTTGGCGACTGGACAATAACCACAAAGGCAGAGGAACCCTACTAAAGGAAAGAAAAACTGGCTGCACTTTTGATGGCCGTACTGGTTTGTTGATACATTAAACTCAATGGAACATCAAACAAATGGCTATTTCCCCCCTCCACAACATTTGTTGAAAACTGGGTTAGCATGGCAGGCTGAGTGCTGAGATGAAAAGGCAGAGTGAGGCCTCCTGCAATGTCTCAGTGCTTGGGAGACAGGGTGCCAGAGAGAGTGGCTTGCAGGAAGTACATATATTTATATCAGATATTACTCTTGAGATCATTGATATCAGAGTTGGTCTAATTCTGACTAAAATTGTACCTATCCATCAGTTCAGTTTAGTTCAGTTCAGTTGCTCAGTCATGTCTGACTCTTTGCGACCCAATGAATCACAGCATGCCAGGCCTCCCTGTCCATCACCAATTCCCGGAGTTCACCTAAACTCATGGTCATTGAGTCAGTGATGCCATTCAAACATCTCACCCTCTGTCGTCCCTTTCCCCTTCTCCTCCTGCCCTCAATCTTTCCCAGCATCAGGGTCTTTTCCAATGAGTCAGCTCTTCGCATCAGGTGGCCAAAGTATTGGAGTTTCAGCCTCAGCCTCACTCCTTCCAATGAACACCCAGGACTGATCTCCTTTAGAATGGACTGTTTGAATCTCCTTGAAGTCCAAAGGACTCTCAAGAGTCTTCTCCAACACCACAGTTCAAAAGCATCAATTCTTCAGTGCTCAGCTTTCTTCACAGTCCAACTCTCACATCTATCCATGACCACTGGAAAAACCATAGCCTTGACTAGACGGACCTTTATTGGCAAAGTAATGTCTCTGGGTTTTAATGTGTTGTCTAGGTTGGTCATAACTTTCCTTCCAAGGAGCAAGCGTCTTTTAATTTCATAACTGCAATCACCATCTGCAGTGATTTTGGAGCCCCCCAAAATAAAGTCAGCCATTGTTTCCACATCTATTTGCCATTAAGTGATGGGCCCAGATGCCATGATCTTAGTTTTCTGAATGTTGAGCTTTAAGCCAACTTTTTCACTCTCCTCTTTCACTTTCATCAAGAGGCTCTTTTGTTCCTCTTCACTTTCTTCCATAAGGGTGGTGTCATCTGCATATCTGAGGTGATTGATATTTCTCCCTGCAATCTTGATTCCAGCTTGTGCTTCTTCCAGCCAAGCATTTCTCATGATGTATTCTGTATTTAAGTTAAATAAGCAGGGTGACGATATACAGCCTTGACGTACTCCTTTCCCTATTTGGAACAAGTCTGTTGTCCCATGTCCAGTTCTAACTGTTGCTTCCTGATCTGCATATAGGTTTCTCAAGAGGCAGGTCAGGTGGTCTGGTATTCCTATCTCTTTCAGAATTTTCCACAGTTTATTGTGATCCACACAGTCAAAGGCTTTGGCATAGCCAATAAAGCAGAAATAGATGTTTTTCTGGAACTCTCCTGCTTTTTCAGTGATCCAGGGGATGTACCTATCCATGACCCAGATTAATGCACAATTGGATTAAAGTGATCAACTCTTATCCTCTCTGCCTGACAGAAAAAAATAAAAGGGAAAAAAAACCCTTTGGGAGAAAACATCTACTTCAGCCTCTGCAGTTGTTTTATTCAATGTCCATCATACAATAAAAATTAGAAGACATGAGAAAAAGTAAAATGTGACCATTAATCAGGAGAAAAAGCAAACTGTAGAAGCAGAAACAAAGGTAAGCCAATTGCTTAAAGTTATAGGCGAGAACTTTAAAATAACTGTGGTTATTATTTAAAGAAAATACAGAGAAACATGAAAAATGGATGAAAAGATGGAGCATTTCAGAAGATATGTAAGAACCCATATAGAGATGCAAGTGGACTTCTGGAACTGAACTCTCTGGATGGCTTTAACATCAAACTGGACACAACAGAAGACAGGATTAGTGAACTCAAAGAGCGGTCAATAGCAAATATCCAAATTGAAGCACACACATATGCAAACTGAGAAGGCAATGGCACCCCACTCCAGTACTCTTGCCTGGAAAATCCCATGGACGGAGAAGCCTGGTGGACTACAGTCCATGAGGTCTCGAAGAGTCGGACACGACTGAACGACTTCACTTTCACTTTTCACTTTCATGCACTGGAGAGGGAAATGGCAACCCACTCCAGTGTTCTTGCCTGGAGAATCCCAGGGACAGGGGAGCCTGGTGGGCTGCCATCTATGGGGTCGCACAGGGTCAGACGCGATCGGTGGGACTTAGCAGCAGTACCAGCATGTGCAAACCATGGGGAAAAGAGACTATACCAGAAGCATTGCATTTGGTTCCAGCAGGAGAGAAGAAAGATAATGGACAGAAGAGATTTTGAGGAGATAGTGACGGAGAACTTTCCAAAACTGATGAATGACTCTATTTCCAGACTCAAGGAATGCAGCAAACGCCAAGCAGGACAAATACAAAGAAAACCACGTCTTGGTTTTTCTTTAAATTACTAAGTTTCTGAAAAATCAAAGTTCAATTACTAAAAATACAAGTTAAACATAAAAATCATAAAAATAGATAGGGAAAAAAAAGATGTTACTTTTAAAAGAGTAGCATATTGAGAGAGTTAATTCTTAGGTAGGTTGATAAGGAGTCTGAATCCCTCAAGGAAGAGAAAAGGACAAGCGTTTTTTTTTGTTTGTTTGTTTTCCGTTGGTTTGTCTTAGTCACAGAAGACTTTTTTTCCTTTAAGCCCAGAGCTAAAGATTACACAACAAAACAACTCATCTTGCTCAAGGGTATGTTTTTCCTTATAAGCTCTGTACTAAAGATTATATGACAACCATGTGTCTCGCTGGAGGACATGTTTCTCCTTCTGAACAAGAACCTTCTGACTAATCTTGCCATATTAAGATGTATATTGTGGAAGATCTGGTGAGATCTTTCTATTGTTAGTTCTAACCTTGTTAATTTAAGATGTATGTTATGGGAGCAGGTCTGGTAAAAGTATATAAAAGGCCTTGATAAGACCATCAAGGGGGGGCACTCTCCGTCCCCCTCCTGATGTCTGTGTCAGAAGCTTTCTCTGCCCTTTTTCACTGTAATAAAACGTCTGCCACACAAAAGCTCTGAGTGATCAGGCCTGGTCCTTGGTCCCAAAGCTAAGTCTTCTTCAGAGATCATGATTCCGATACTGTTGTTAGCTATCAATGTGAATGATGCTGGTTTTCCAACAGAAACCATGGAAGACATGTAATAGCATGTTTAAAACGCTGAAAAATAGAAGAGACACCTACCATCCAAGAATTATATGATCAGTGAAAACATCCTTAATATGAAAGCAAAATAAAGACATTTTCAGACAAAACAAAAGCTGTACATTTCCAGCTAAGAGGAGTTTTTTGGATGAAGGAAAATGTCTGCACATAGAAACAGGTATGTGTAAGGGCAAAAATGACAACCAGCAAACTGACGCATGTAAATATGAAATAGCATTGCCTGTTTTAAGTGACAGTGATAACCATCATATAGCCTATGATGAAGTGAAATATATGACAAAAATAACACAAATGGCAGGAAGGTAAGTAGAGCTGAACTGCTAAGATTCCTGTGTGGCATAAAGTAGTTGTAAATACACTAAGTTAAGTTAAGCTAAAAGAAACCAAGGATGCCTATTGTAATCTCTAGGATAACCACTAAAAGAATAGTCCAAAAAGCAATCACTACAAAGTTAATAGAGGAGATAAACTTGAATAACAAAACATACAATCAACATAAGCGAAGACAGGAAAGAATAATAAGGAAATAAGTAACATATGGAGCAAGTGGAAAACAAAAAGATAAACTTAACTGTATGAGTAACCGCAATAAATGTAGATAGACTGTATACCCCAATTAGCAAACAAAAGTTGTCAGACTGGATCAATAAACAAACCTAAGACTCAACTATGTGCTCTTTACAATACACAAAATAAACCTCAGGTATTAAGACACAGATTGGTTGAAAATAAAAGGACAGAAAATGATACACCATGCAGGCATTAACCGAAAGAAGACTGGTGTGCCAATATCATCTAAAACTGGGAAAAATACCCGTATATCCATTATTCAGTCAGTTCAGTCACTCAGTCACGTCCGACTCTTTGTGACCCCATGAATCGCAGCACGCCAGGCCTCCCTGTCCATCACCAACACCCGGAGTTCACTCAGACTCATGTCCATCGAGTCAGTGATGCCATCCAGCCATCTCATCCTCTGTCGCCCCCTTCTCCTCCTGCCCCCAATCCCTCCCAGCATCAGAGTCTTTTCTGATGAGTCAACTCTTCGTATGAGGTGGCCAAAGTATTGGAGTTTCAGCTTTAGCATCATTCCTTCCAAAGAAATCCCAGGACTGATCTCCTTTAGGATGGACTGGTTGGATGTCCTTGCAGTCCAAGGGACTCTCAGGAGTCTTCTCCAACACCACGGTACAAAAGCATCAATTCTTCGGCGCTCAGCCTTCTTCACAGTCCAACTCTCACATCCATACATGACCACTGGAAAAACCATAGCCTTGACTAGACATTAGGAGACTGGATTTTTAAAATGTGATATATAATGGAATGCTCATAGCAACAAAATAACTATATACTGATATCCTCAACAATATGATTGTTTTTAATAATCATTATGTGAGTGAGAGATGCTATACACAAAAGAGAACTTACCCTGTGCTTTCATGTATATGGAATTTCAAGAACTGTGATAAATATCAGAACAGTGTCTCCCTCTGGTGGGGAGTACAGATTGAAAAGGAGCAGGAGAGAACCACGTAGAATGCTGGAAATATTCTATATCTTAACTTGAGTGGTGATTGCACAGTTGTATGAATATATACAAACTCACCAAGCCGTAAGTTTGCTATCAGTTTAGTGCACCTTAAATCTCAATAAGAAGGAAAAATGAACAAAATGAAATTCCTTAAAAATTACAAATTCATATTTCTCTTCACTTAGCAATTCTTCCATGAATTTATTCTCTGGATATAGCTGCACATTTTCTTTCTGTTTTTTTTTTTTTAGCTGCACGTATTCAAAGTGATACTTGTACAGGTTATTCAAGTAGCATAATAGTAACAGATTGGAAATAACCTAAACATTCATTCATAGAGTACTCATTCATACAGTATTGGTGAAATAAATTATAAACATCTACATGGTCGAATACTATGCAGCTACAAAAAGGAATGAAGAAGATTATTTAATAAGGCAGGTATAGAAAAAAATATGTATAGTATAGGATCATTTGTATAGGACTTCCCTGGTGGCTCAGATGGTAAAGCGTCTGTCTACAATGTGGGAGACCCGGGTTTGATCCCTGGGTCGGGAAGATCCCCTGGGGAAGGAAATGGCAATCCACTCCAGTACTATTGCCTGGAAAATCCCATGGACAGAGGAGCCTGGTAGGCTACAGTCCACGGGGTCACAGAGAGTCGGACACGACTGAGCGACTTCACTTCATCACTTGTATAAAAGGGGAGTATAGACATTAGGTAAACAGACGTGTTTAGGCTGTTCGTGGTTGGTTCTCATTATCCCTCACTTCTTATCATGGCACCTGACTCCTCATGTGGGAAACCACAAAATCTTCACTGTGTGCATCCATGACCCTCTAAGGCACTCTGTGGGAAAGTCTGAACATGTAGCAGCCTCTCTGCAAGAGTGGGATGTTTGAAACAATTGTATCAGATACTGGTACAGGATCTACTATAAATTTTTCTTAATAGGCAGACTTTATTCAAGCCATTTGAGAGGTTGATTAATCTTAGTATGTATATGAATGACTTAAGATTTATCTTTCATCTGCAACAGAAATAGAATGATTCATCATTGTTTAATTTCTCTAAAATTCTAATACAATGCAATATTTGTCCTTTTTGTTTGTTTTCATAACATATTTTATACAGACCCAAAGGGCTGAATCAAATGGGAACTGCATATGTTTGTAGATTATTTTAGCTTGACTCTAACTGGAATGAAATATCTTGTCTGGCACTATATAATCAGTCAATCCAGGATGACAAGTCTACAGAATGGGACATTAAAATAGCCCAGAATGAAAGGTAATATGTTATGCAAGTTGGTCATCAATTTTTAAAGTGTACAAGCATAGTTTCTGAGCTGCTGGGATAAGAATATTTGAACACACACACAAGACTCTATTCTTCTACACAGTGAGTACTTCTGACAGAGACATGTGGTTTGTTCGCACAACACTGACCAGTTCTCTGACCCCAGCTGGGTGTCCTAAATTCAATTGAATTCTGACACTATCAACCTAGGGTTAGCCCAGACAGGTTAAGTGTTCAGTCCCACAAGATTGCCATCCTCCGTTCATATACCTATTGCAAATCCAGGTGTGGATCTGATCAACCAGTTATGAATTAAAAGTTCTCAAAACTCCTTTCTCAAGTTTGAGAACTTGCTAGAATTACTCATTGAATTCAGGGAAACAGGTTGCTTACTGGATTATGGATTTATTATTAAAGGATGCAACTCAGAAGCAGCCAGGTGGAAGAAGTACATACGGCAAGATATGCAGGAATGGGCTTGCAGTTTGACACTCTCTCCAGACACGCCACCTTCCTAGCACCCTCCATGTGATCACCAACTTGAAAGGCTTTCTGAACTTCTCTAGTTAAGCTCATCTAATAAGCTTGACTGTAGCTTGATTTTTTTGATTTGAGGTATAGTTGATTTACAATGTTGAATTGGTTTCTGGTATATAGTAAAGTAATTGAGTTATACATTTATATATGTACATATTCTTTCTCATACTCTTTTCCATTATGATTTATTACAGGACATTGAGAATGGTTCCCTGTGTATTATGTCATATGTTGTAGTTTGTATCTGCTAATCCGAAACTCCTGATTTACCCCTTCTCCACTCCCTTTCCCCTCTGGTAGCCATTGAGTTTGTTCTCTGTGTCTGTGCGTCTATTTCTGTTTCAGAAATAGGTTCATTTGTGCCATATTTTAGGTTCCATACATAAAAGATGTGCTGCACGCTAAGTCGCTTCAGCCGTGTCCGACTCTTTGCGACCCTCTGGACTGCAGCCTGCCAGGGTCCTCTGTGCATGTGGTTCTCCAGGCAACAACACTGGAGTGGACTGCCATATCTTTCTCCAGGGAATCTCCCTGACTCGGGGATCGAATCCACATCTCTTAAGTCTCCTGCATTGGCAGGTGGGTTCCTTACCACTAGCGCCACCCCAAAAGTGTTAGTTGCTCAGTCTGGTAAGATACATTATGTGGTATTTATCTGTCTCTTTCTAACTTACTTCCCTTGGCATAATAATCTCCAATCATCCATGTTGCTGTCAATGGTATTAGTTTCTTCTTTTTAATGGCTGATTGTATTCCACTATGAGTATATACCGCATCTTCCGAACTCATTCAGCTGTCGATGGAGGTTTAGGTTGCTTCCATGTATTGGCTATTGTAAACAGATGGGCACGCTTGATTATCAACTCAGTTTCCAATCCTCTCCAAAAGATGCCAGTGGGGAAATGGTAGGGGGGCTGAAATGTCCAGGCTTCTTCTAATCACAATGTTCTTTCTCATGACCAGGCCCCATCCTGAAGCTATCCAGGAGCCCACCAAAAGTTGCCTCAACAGAACATAAGATGCTCCTATTATCCAGGAAATTTCAAGGGATTTAGGAGTTCTGTGACAGGAACCAGGTCAAAGGCCAAATACAAGAACAAAAGATGCTCCCAGGAAATTAGAAAGGTTTTTAGGCGCTTTGGCCAGTATCCTGGAATGAAGACCAAAATATGTATTTCTTATTATAATACAATATTTCAGAAACTATATGGAGTCTCTCAGACACTAAGTGTAAGGAGACTGGGAATCTTTATTTTACAAGTCTTAGCACTAGTTATTAAGCCAGACAGACACCAGCCTCTTCTCCCACTTTTGGAGGAAGGGAGGAGAAGGGGTCTACACAGCCACAGTTCTCAAGAGGAACAGGGCAAAGTCTAACAGCCAGCTGCTAGGTTGATCAGCACCTGAGGGAGGGCTGTGAAGGTTAAAGATGACCTTCAAGTAATTTCAAAATGCCGCCCACATTGAGAATCACTGATTCATGCTTTTGGGGAGAGTGGGGCACACCTCCTGGCCTGCAGAAGCTTAGTTTGCTGAGCAGGGAAAAAACCCAGGCCTGGCAGTGAAAGTCCTGAGTACCAGCCCCTGGGCCTCCAGGGAGTTCCCTGATTTATATTTTAAAAAATTAATTTTTGCACTGAAACACACACAATATTTTAGATATCTTCTAAATCTTGAAAGGTTATATTAGCACAGGCACAGCATTAATAATTATGAAAATTTCCCCCATTTTGAAAAAGTTAAAATTAGAGTTCTAGGAAATCCAGTGATTTTACCATTTTTGGACTTTCCACTGGTGGCTGTCACCAGCTGCTTCATAGGGAAGTCCAGAACCACTCAATATACTTACCCAGCTTGCAAAATCAGGAATGTTATTCATTTGTATTTCTTGTGAAATAAGAATGTATTTCTGTATAATAACTGGTTAATTTTACTTGTAAGCCAACAAATAAAATGAATAAACAAACGTGATGTGGTAGCAAATTAATTAAATGTTTGGGAAATCAAATCCTAATCTCTGTGACAGATGATAATAATCTCTACTATGCTAATAAGGAAGGAGACAGAGTATTTCATCAAGGTTGGTTATCAACTTCAACTGCCTGGTTCTACCCTGTGTACAACTAGCTAAAGACTCTGATGCTCTGGTCTTTCCCTCTACACTCTGGTCCCATTAGTTCCCAGGTACCACCAGCAGCCAGTCCCCTACCTGTGGCAGAGTAAGACACCAGCATAGGAGTGGGACTTGGTGGAAATGCCAGAAACACTGTTGGCTCTCCATCTCTCCCCCACCCAAGCCCATTTCACGCTGCAGCGTTGAAGCAGATGGCCATAGGCTGAAGAGGTTGCCCTGCAGTAGCCTGGGAGGCTCAGAGATTAGGTTTGGCCAAGTGGCAGGAAAATTCAACAGGATGCTCCGGCGAGAGGCATGCCCTACTCAGCTCCTGCCTGCAAAGAACAGATTGGGAAGAAACAGTCGACTTCTGCCAGGCTGGGAAAGGGAAGAAAAGCAATCAATGGGCATAGGGGCCAGCCGACCACCTGAAGGGAGGTACAGCAGAGGTGTTCCACAGTTCTTTGGCTGCTTGGCCAAGGCCCAGAACACTGGAAATGTTGATGGCACAGTATCAGGAGCTTAGTAGTAATAAAGAAGAGAAATGGATAACAAAAGCAAGACAAACTCTAGCTGGGAAGTTTGAGAAAGAAGTCTTAATAACTAACGCACAAGTATATACCAGGAAACCCAACTTAACCTCTTATACCAGGATCAGGTACAAAATTATGGGGCCCAGAGCAAAATGAAAATGTGAAAAATGCTGTTTGAGGTAGTGAAGCGTAACACCTTTTCCTTTTTGGCTGTGGTCTCTCTCATGACTTGTTATGGTGTTTTTTACTTGCTATTTAACATCTATGTGAAGAAAAATTATGAATTTAAAGAGCATGAATTTTATTTATTAATTTTATATCATGCAATGCCAGTTTTATATACTGACCAAGTTCTCACTGTCGTCCATTCCTTATCCTCTTTATCTTGACCTAACTTTAATCAGGTTTCTCTACTCCCAACAGGCCCTTAAACTTTGGACTGCCCCTGATGAGCATACAGAGTATGTTCCTTCACCAACTTAACCTGAGAATCAGGGTAGACAGGGAGACACATTTCCTGGGAAACTGCTCTGACCCTGCCATCTATTTATAGTCCCTTGATTCCTCAACTTCCCCTTAAAAGTTTCTGCTAAGCTCTGCTTACTCCTCCCTCTGAAAGCAACACTCTTTTTTTCTATTCAATTTTGAGATGCTTGTAGATTTCTGAGATTGGAACATTCTCCCTTTTCTCTTTGAAAAGTCTTTGCTTATCTAAGTCTGGATTTGTTTTTATTTGACAATACAAATATAAAATCCATATGCATAGGAATTCAGCATCATTCATATGCTGATCACTGAGACCCCCCACTCCATATTTGATAGCTTCTATGGGCACATAAACTTTTGTCTCTACTGGAATAGTGGAAATGCTGCACAAAACGAACTCAGCTGTATTTGTTTTCTTTCTTGATACACACACATGTGTATGCTCAGTCACTTCAGTCATGTCTTACTCTCTGCGACCCTATGACTATAGCCCCCTCAGGCTCCTCTGTCCATGGGATTCACCAGGCAGGAATACTAGAGTGGGTTGCCATTTCCTTTTCCATGGGATCTTCCTGACCCAGGGATTGAATCCATGCCTCTTAAGTCTCCTGTATTGGCAGGTCGGTTCTTTGCCACTAGTGGCACCTGAGAAGTCCTGATACAAACTACCAACATTTTCTTTGGCTTGCTGATAAGTAGGACTGAAAGGAAAAGGAACTATGAGTTCTTTTTTTTTTTTTTTCTGTCATTGTTTTCAGCATAGTTCAGTCAGTTCAGTCGCTCAGTCGTGTCCGACTCTTTGCAACCCCATGAAGTGCAGCATGCCAGGCCTCCCTGTCCATCACCAATGCCCAGAGTCCACCCAGACCCATGTCCGTTGAGTTGGTGATGCCATCCAGCCATCTCATCCTCTGTCATCCCCTTCTCCTCCTGCCCTCAATCTTTCCCAGCATCAGGGTCTTTTCAAATGAGTCAGCTCTCCGCATCAGGTGGCCAAAGTATTGGAGTTTCAGCTTCAACATCAGTCCTTTCAATGAACACCCAGGACTGATTCCCTTTAGGGCGGACTGGTTGGATCTCCTTCCAGTCCAAGGGACTCTCAAGAGTCTTCTCCAACACCACAGTTCTTCTGCGCTCCGCTTTCTTTATAGTCCAACTCTCACATCCATACATGACTACCATCAACTTTTGTTGACAAAGTAATGTCTTTGCTTTTTAATATGCTGTCTAGGTTGGTCATAACTTTCCTTCCAAGAAGTAAGTGTCTTTTAATTTCATGGCTGCAATCACCGTCTGCAGTGATTTTCGAGCCCCCCAAAATAAAGTCAGCCACTGTTTCCACTGTTTTCCCATCTATTTGCCATGAAGTGATGGGACCGGATGCCATGATCTTAGTTTTCTGAATGTTGAGCTTTGAGCTAAGTGATATCAGAAAAGATATGATAAGATTCACTGGTCATTTGTTTTTCTTACTATGTTGCTGCCTTTTTGCATTTGAAGCAAGTTCTGCTTTGAAGGGCAAGTGTGGCCTCTGGGCCAAGCAGGTCAGCTTATTCAGTCATAGATGCAACGTGCCTATCTTATGTTACTCATCTTAGGTCTTCGAACTCCCACTGCATAGCGGGTCCATCCAGAATTCTGTGTTCATCAAGCAAAGTAAATGCTATTAACATATACAGATGGGTGACAAGGCAGGTGATAAGAATGTTGCTGATATCAGCTCATTGAGCAGGCTTCACTGTTCCATTGGACTCCAGTTATAAAACGCCCACTCAAAGATAGAATTATTTAAAATTTCAGGAACATTTTTCAGGATCCCTAAAAGTTCCTAATATTTGTTCGAGTGATTCCCAAGATTGTTTTCTAGAAGGTGCTGTCGGTCCTAGTATCCTTTGCTGGTTCTCTGTGGTTAGGATTCAGCATTTTCACTGACTGGGCCTGTCAGGGAAGTTAGTGTTCTTTCTGACCACTCGCATTCCACTGTTGCCATGGCTGCTGCAGCTTCCGCAGCTGAGTCTTTAGGAGGCTTGCTTGCCCACACCCCAAGTCATCCTGTCCTGGGGTGTATACTTCTGAAGGGGACAAGGCGACAGTGAAGAGTGAAAAATCCCTCTCTGCAGATACAGACTCCCTTTACATGGGCCTCACCCCACTGGGAATTACTAATTTCTGTGGCTTCTTGTCCCCCACCCTCAGTGCACAATATAAGTAATTTCTACATAAAACAAGTGAGTTATTTCAAATGACTTACAACTGTGTTAAGGTTTGATTGACATAGGCACCATTTTAGTAACAAATGTAATTTTCCCTCTAGTTCATTAAAATCCTAAGAGCAGTTCCAATCAGAGATGTAGCGATCCCAGGTCATTCTACCAGATCCACTGGTGGCAGCAGCTGGGTGTTCCAAATTGCCTCACTAGGAAGTTGAAGCCATCTATTACGCTTCTGTATGTATTTTAGGACTAGAAAACCACACAGTACCCATTGGGTCTTTTGTAAAAAGAACACATTTCTATATGGTAATTGGCCAGTTAACTTAACCTGTAAGACAGGAATTATAATAAAAAGATCAAAGATGGTCTATTAAAATGGCAAGTTGCATGACAGCAGTCCTTAGCTCACAAGAGACGTCGTTCACAATTGTCAAAGTTGACTTCAGAATCACCTGAAAGAAGTTTGAGAGGCTTGAAGATTTCACATGCCACTCGATAATCTGAAAATCCTGGAGTTCAGCATTGGCAAGCAAAAATCAAGAGCCATGTGGTCACTTGCAGACCCCAAAGATTGTGTGCAAGCAAGCCTTGTCTATTAAAGGGGTGGTGGAAGCCTCAACAGCAATAAAATATTGGTGGCCAGAAAGGAAATCCAGCTTCCACTAAAGGGGAATTGAACCCAGGCTGTGATGGTGAAAGCCCCAGGTCCTAGCCACTAGACTATCAGAGATCTTGGTCAAGAGGCTGAAGGCAGCACTTTGTGGGAAAAGATCTTACAAATGATTCAGACACATATTAGAAAACTTTCAAGGATGTCTGAAGAATGCTTTGAAGTGGTATGTGTGGTGGTACTGCAGTGACCACCATGTGGGTCAAAGGATGGAAGGGAACTTTAGTGGCAGAAAAGCTGGAAGAAAGATTGTGATCAGTCAAACCAAACAAGAAAAGGATAATTTTTCTTACAACACTTTTATCACTGACATTCTGACCACAGAGGTTTCTCTCTCTCTCTTTATTTCTTCTTTCCTTCCCTCCCTTTCTTCCTCCCTTACATTCCTAAAATCTGTATGTCTCTCTTGCTTCTGTAGTTTCCCCATGTTTGACTGAGGAAAACATGTCCTTTTTTCCATACTCTCCCCCTACAAGGATGATATTCCTGGTCTTCTCCAAATTTCAGTCGGTTCGGTTCAGTTGCTCAGTCATGTTCAACTCTTTGTGACCCCATGGACTGCAGTACGCCAGGCTTCCCTGTCCATCACCAATTCCCAGAGCTTACTCAAATTCACGTCCATCAAGTTGGTAATGCCATCCAACCGTCTTATCCTCTGTCATCCCCTTCTCTTCCTGCCTTCAGTCTTTCCCAGCATCAGGGTTTTTTCCAATGAGTCAGTTCTTCATGTAAGGGGGCCAAAGTACTGGAGTTTCAACTTTAGCATCAATCCTTCTAATGAATATTCAAGACTGATTTTCTTTAGGATTGACGGGTTGGATCTCTTGGCAGTCCAAGGGACTCTCAAGAATCTACAGCACAGTTCAAAAGCATCAATTCTTTGGTGCTCAACTTTCTTTATACTCTAACTCTCACATCCATACATGGCTACTGGAAAAACCATAGTTTTGACTAGACGGACCTTTGTTGGTAAAGTAATGTCTCTGCTTTTTACTATGCTGTCTAGTTCGGTCACAGCTTTTCTTCCAAGGAGTGAGCGTCTTTTAATTTTATGGCTGCAGTCACCATCTGCAGTGATTTTGGAGCCCCCCAAAAAAAGTCTGTCACTGTTTCCATTGTTTCCCCATTTATTTCCCATGAAGTGATGGGACCAGATGCCATGATCTTAGTTTTCTGAATATTGAGTTTTAAGTCAACTTTTTCTCTCTCCTCTTTCACTTTCCTAAAGAAACTCTTTAGTTCCTCTTTGCTTTCTGCTATAATGGTGCTGTCATCTGTATATCTGAGGTTATTGATATTTCTCCTGGCAATCTTGATTCCAGCTTGTGCTTCAACCAGCCCAGCATTTCACATGGTGTGTTCTGCATATAACTTAAAGAAGCAGGGTGACAATATACAGCCTTGACATACTCCTTTCCCGATTTGGAACCAGTCTGTTGTTCCATGTCCAGTTCTAACTGTTGCTTCCTGACCTGCATACAGATTTCTCAGGAGGCAGGTCAGGGGGACTGGTATTCCCATCTCTTGAAAAACTTTCCACAGTTTGTTGTGATCCACACAGTCAAAGGCTTTGGCATAGTCAGTAAAACAAAAGTAGATGTTTTTCTGGAACTCTCCTGCTTTTTCAATGATCCAGCAGATGTTTGATCTCTGGTTCCTCTGCCTTTTCTAAATCCAGCTTGAACATCTGGAAGTTTACGGTTCAAGTACTGTTGAAGCCTGGCTTGAAGAATGTTGAGCACTACTTTGCTAGCATGTGAGATGAGTGCAATTGTGCGGTAGTTTGAACATTCTTTGGCATTGCCTTTCTTGGGGACTGGAATGAAATTTGGCCGTTTCCAGTCCTGTGGCCACTGCTGAGTTTTCCAAATTTGCTGGCATATTGAGTGTAGCACTTTCAAGGCATGTCTTTTAGAATTTCAAATAGCTCAAGTGGAATTCCATCTCTTCCACTAGTTTTGTTCGTAGTGATGTTTCCTAAGGCCCACTTGACTTCACATTCCAGGATGTCTGGCTCTAGGTGAGTGATCACACCATCGTGGTTATCTGGGTCCTGAAGATCTTTTTTGTACAGTTCTTCTGTGTATTCTTGCTACCTCTTCTTAATATCTTCTGCTTCTGTTAGGTCCATACCATTTCTGTCCTTTATCAAGCCCATCTTTGCATGAAATGTTCCCTTGGTATCTCTAATTTTCTTGAAGAGATCTCTAGTCTTCCCCATTCTATTGTTTTCCTCTATTTCTTTGCATTGATCACTGAGGAAGGCTTTCTTATTTCTCCTTGCTCTTCTATGGAACTCTGCATTCAAATGGGTATATTTTTCCTTTTCTTCTTTGCCTTTAGCTTCTCTTCTTTTCTCAGCTATTTGTAAGGCCTCCTCAGACAACCATTTTGCCTTTTTGCATTTATTTTTCTTGGGGATGGTCTTGATCACTGCCCCCTGTACCATGTCAGGAACTTCTGTCCATAGTTCGTCAGGCACTCTGTCTATCAGATCTAATCCCTTGAATCTATTTGTCACTTCCACTGTATAAGCAATCATAACAGATTTGACTTAGGTCATACCTGAATGGTCTAGTGGTTTTTCCTACTTTCAATTTAAGTCTGAGTTTGCCAAATTTACCCTTCCCCAATGCAGAGGGTCAATGGGACATGCTCTCTTCCAGTTACACCCTCCCCGAGGCCTGGGAACAACCTGCACAAATGCCTGAGTTCTGATTAGGCCTCTTTTCCCATCAGGACTGCTGAGGTGGACTAGGCCTCCAGTGTGTGCAGGCAGAGATGCACAGATGGCCAAAGGAAGGCTGTTTGCAGGGGTTTGAGAAGAGCTTGGACATGGAAGTGATGTTTACCCTTTCAGTGCAGAAAGGAACTAGAGTGGATAAAGAGTCCTCCCTGTATCACCATGCTCAGGCACAGAACTATGAGGAGTTCCATAATTCTAAATGCAACACTGGCCTCATAGATCCTTAGGAGAGTACTTTTGTCAAAGTAGGAAGAAAGATCTTATTTTATTTCACAGTTTACTAGCTTAATTTATAAGTTTAAAACATTTAGGTATAAGTATGTGGGCCTCCATCTGTACTCATTCACACAGCTGCAGATATTAGGGCATGCTGAAGTCTGTGACTTTCCAGGCTCACCCATGTATCAGGCTGTCAGTTCCTCGCCCAACCCCTTGGATCTAAGGTCCTTCTTTCCCAAACTGAGTCACCTTTCTCCACTCTTCCAACCAGGAACATTTTCCCAGGTTCTACTCCAAGTAAATTACAGCACCCTTGGAAATAAGTTCAGAACCTTTCGTACTCACCATATCCATTAGGGATCAAGTCCTTTCTCTTTTATCCCTTTGGCTTCCCCTCCAGTGAGAACACTGCCAAGTTCTTCGGTGAGTATTTTCACCTCAGTAGCTCAAGTAGTTGTCATGTAGTTTGAAGGTACAGGGCTAACAAATATACATTTTCCTCTTAAAATTGTATTCAGGATCCTGTTTCCAATTTTTAGAAAGATCCCTTTAACTTGAGGAACACTCAGTATTCCTACTAGAAGTTAATCAGAGGAGAGAGAAAAGGGGGCCTGTAAAGCTTCTTGGATGCTGGACTGGATGGATGGCGCATTAGTCAGGTTCTCCTAGAAACAGAACCATGAGGAGATCTGTTGTTGTTGTTGAGTCGCTGAAGTTGTATCCTACTCTTTGCGACCCCATGGACTGCAGCATGCCAGGTCTCCCTGTCCCTCATCATCTCCAAGAGTTTGTCCAAGTTCATGTCCATTGAATTGGTGATACCATTCAAACATCTCATCCTCTGCTGCCCTCTTCTCCTTTTGCCTTCAATCTTCCCAGCATCAGGATCTTTTCCAGTAAGTCAGTTGTTCACATCAGGTGACCAAAGTATTGGAGACTCGTACCTATCTATACATCTGTATCTAGAGAGACAGAAGGAGATTATAAAGAATTGACTCATATGATTATGAATCCACAGCATGAGTTGGCAAGCAAGACACTGAGAGCTGATGGTTTGGTTCCAGTTGGAGTTTGAAGGCTTGAGAACCAGGAGAGCTAGTTCAAGGCCAACAGGCTCTAGCCAGGGAAAAGCTGATGTTCCAGTCCAAATCTGAAGGCAGGAAAATCACAATTCCCAGTTTGACAGCAGTTAGGCAGGATGAGTTCTTTCTTACTAGAGGGATGGCAATCTTTTTGTTCTATCTGGTCATCCAACAGATTGGATGAGGCCCATCCACAACAGGGAGAGAAGTCTGCTTTACTCAGTCTTCTGATTTAAATGTTAATCCCATGCAAAAACAGTCTCACAGAAAGACTTAAGGTTTGACCAAATATCTGGGTATCCTATGGCCCAGTCAAGTTGACACATAAAATTAACCATCACAGATGGTGACACCATTATACTAAGCACACTGAAGAAAAAGAATTCCCTTGGTTGGGCTATAGTTTAGGATAACTGCTTTTTCAGAGCATTTTTGCTTCTGCCCTTTCTGGATGTAGTGCAAACATGCTTTCATCTGCTTACATAAGAGGAATGAATTAAAAAAGAAAAAGTCCCTTCTGGCAGAGAAACATCAGGGCTGAGTAATATTAATGGTAGGCTAAACATATCAATATACTGATTTACAGTTAAACCTACTGACAATTGGACTTCAGAGACCACACTGAATTTTGTTTGTTTTTAAGTGAAATTCACATAACATAAAATCAACCATTTTTAAGTGAACAATTCACTGGCATTTAATGCATTCTGAAAGTTAGGTAACCACCACCTCCATCTAGTCTGAAACATTTTTATCATCCCCAAATAAAACCCCATATCCATTAAGCAATTATTCCCCAATACACTCTCCTTCCAGTCCTTGGAAACCATCAATTTACTTTCTATTCCTTTGCAGTTATCTATTTTAGATATTTCATATAAGTGGAACCACACATTATGTGACATTTTGTGTCTGGCTTCTTTCACTTCTTTTGGGAGTTCATTCATATTGTAGTATGTATCAGTACTTCATTCTATTTTATGACTGAATAAAATGCCATCATATGTATTTACCACATTTTGTTTATATATTCATCCACTGATGGATATTTGGGTTGTTGTCACTTTTTGGCTGCTGTGAATAGTTCTGCTATGAACATTCCTATACAAATATTTGTTTGAACATCTTTTTTTACTCAATTAATTCTGTCCCTTCTTTACCTTTCCACAGTTTCCTGTCATGTCATTTCTCTACAAATTTATTTTCTTTTGTTAAGACATTATATTGGCCCAAGTTGTAACCACTCCTTTGAATTAACCATCATGAGGTTTCTTCCTGTGTGATGTGCGCTACATGCATTCACAAACTGTCTTCCTCTTGGCAGTCTTCTATTGGAGTAATTTTATAGTGCGCCAGCTGAAAACCCTAAGAGGGTACATTCCCTGCCTGTCACAAAATATTAGAAAACAGAGGTGAACCAAAATGCTCCATTTTTGACTTGAGACAGTTTCCACTCAGCAATATTTTTCAGAGAAAGAAAGAGACTCCACACAAAGATCAAACCCAGGCACGGTCAGAAAAACATGGTCCCAGGGGAAAGAGAAAACGAAGGCTGCACCTACAGGACTCTTTATTAAGACAAAAGGAAAACTGAAACAAGGCCTCATAGACTCTTTCAGACAGAAAGAACACACTCCGTCTTAAGGGCATGCCTCAAAGACTTTGCCTTAATGAGGCTTTTTAAAGAATATTAAGGGCCTTGGCCTCCACTAGCCTCACCAAGAGCCCAAACTAAAAAAAGGGCTTATCTCAAAGAGATTTGTGAGTGTGATTTTTGTCCAATAAGTGAAATATATATTGGCATAGAAGAAACTCTTCAAGTATTTAAAGGGAGTACATCAGCTTGAACTGAAAGGGATAAAGACAAAATTAAAAGAAGCCTTTGGATCTTCAATTTTTGATGAGCAGAAAGCAGGCTAGGGGGAAAAAAAAGGATCAGCGGCAAATGCTATTCTTATGGAAGAGTAAGGATAACTCAGTGGATGATTCTGAGAGGCAGAGAATCATTCCCAGTGAGCAGCAGTGTGCCTTACAGACCTGGCAGCATGTGTCAGGCTGGATGTTAAAAGTACTGTGAACCAGTGATTGCTCTGTGCCTCCAATTTCCCCCTTTTGAATGGGAATGGACATCAAACCAAGACCTTCCCAACACTGTATGTGAAGTTACCATGGTGGCAAAAGAAGGGTGTTTTGTGGCTAAATGGTAGTAGAGAGCTGCAGCGATTTTGTGTGATAGCAGCCCCCACTTGTAACAGCCTACTAGCTGTGAGATTCTGTAGGAAAGCCACTCTCAAAGGATTTCCTTCTGGGAAAAAAAAGGACAGGAATGTTTGTTTCACTGCAGATAACTCCAGTCTGATTAGGATGTGGAAAACTAAGAAATGTCTCTTACTAGAAAATTGATTCATAGCATTCTGGATTAGAATGATGTCTAAAAGTAAGGTGGAGAAAAAGGAAGACTGCGACGTCAGTTGCTGCTGCTGCTGCTAAGTCACTTCAGTCGTGCCCAACTCTGTTCGACCCCATAGATGGCAGCCCACCAGGCTCCCCTGTCCCTGGGATTCTCCAGGCAAGAACACTGGAGTGGATTGCCATTTCCTTCTCCAGTGCAGGAAAGTGAAAAGTGAAAGTGAAGTCGTTCAGTCGTGTCCAACCTCTGCGACCCCATGGACTGCAGCCTTCCAGGCTCCTCCATCCATGGGATTTTCCAGGCAAGAGTACTGGAGTGGGTTGCCATTGCCTTCTCCTGACTCAAAATTGTACAGGCCTTGTGGGGAGGGGAAAGTGGATAAATGGATCAGTTTGGGTGAGGTGTGAAAACTAAACTTCCAGTGCGGAGCATCTACTAGTGTATACAGAAGCAGAAATATATTATCCTACAAATGAAGCTTACCGAATGTTAGAAAGCGATGTTGCCTCTAAATATTCACTTGATAAACATCCATGAGCAGGAGTGAACCTACAACCTCTCACTAAAGAGCCAAAAACACCAACGGATTACAAAATAGAAACCGAGGAGGCAAGCTCATTACTGCAGATTTTATGCAGAGATCTTTTCACAAACACTACATTGCTCCGCTAAGACACCTGTTTCCTAGATTTGAAATTGCAAGTATGTCTCACCCAGGTGATTGTAATAATTTAAGTAAAAAAGTTAACGCAGAATACACTAGTCGCCCTACTTTCTGATCTCGGAGCAACCCTGGGCTACAAGGGCGCTAGGGTCGTGCCGGGGAGATGAGTGGTTTAAGGAGAGGAAAAATAAACCATTCCCTGCCTGGGGAATCGACTCCCAAAACGAGGCAAAGATACCGCCGAATCCTAACCACAGACCACCAGGGAGCGTGGGGGTTCGGCCCTCGCCTCCTCCTGCTGAACCCAGCGCCTCCATGCTACACGCCCCCTTGCCACCTTGCTGCCCACATCCGGCCTTTGCAAATCCAGCCGCCCGACCATCCTGCAGTCCGTCTGCTCTGGCGTGCCGTCTTGCTTTCAGCACTCTCAAAACACTGCGCGCGCCGGTGGCTTCTCGCACGCACCCCAAAAGCAGCGGGCACCCTGCTCCCAGCTCTCTCTCCCCCCGAATGTCCCATGACGGGAGGAACTCCAGCAAAATGTCTGCCCGCTGCGTTGTCAGGGATCGAACTCGAGTCAACTGCTTAGAAGGTAGATATGCTCAATACTAACCACGACCGCTACAAAGACGGGGGAGAAGCCGGCACCAGGCTCAGCCCAGGACACTTTCGCCGCCACTGCGCATCCCCTGCCAGAACGCAACGTCATTCAGGGCTCTGCGCCGCCGCCGCCGCCACCAGCAGCCGCGCGGCTCCCCATTCGCGCCAGCGCCACGCGGCTGCCGGGATACACAGGAACGAACGCCACCGGGAAGGGCTACGGCGGGCTTGCGGCCCTCCGGTCTTTCGTTCCCCGCCGCGGCCCGCGAACGCCATCATCACCGAGGGGCAATGCAAGACACGCAGCTGGCCAAAGCCCGTCTCCACCGGGCGCTGGGCGAGGCCACTTCCACGACAATAGGGGGACCAGGACCCACCGGCCTACACGCGTCCCAACGCTGTGGGGACAGCACGGAGGGGCCGTCGCGAGCCTACGAGCCCACTCAGGCAGCCACTGGGGGTCGGTGCGTGGGCGGGCGGCCGGGCCAGGCCGTGGGGTCGCCAAGGAGGCCCTCGCCCCGCCGTGGCGACCGTGCGCCCGCCGACGACAAAGGGCTCGGGCTGGAGCGCTGCTCGGGCAGAGGGGGTCGACGGGAGCTAGGCCGGGCACCGCCGTTGGCGGCCCTGGCGCCTCGCCCAAAGACGGCGGGAGGGGACGAAGGGCCCTCGGGGGCCTGGCGGCAGGACAGAGAGGGACCGCGGCCACCAAAAAGGGTGTGTTGCCTCCCCGTCGGGGAATCGAACCCCGGTCTCCCGCGTGACAGGCGGGGATACTCACCACTATACTAACGAGGACGGCGGCGACCGTCCTGCCGCCCGGCCGCCCTCGGGCTCTCGGGCTGCCTGCCCACGCCTCCCCTTGCCCAGCACGGGCCGCCGGCCACCACGGGTCCCGACCCAACCGCGCACCAAACCAACCGCCTCGGTCACAGCGGCAGCCCGCCACCCCGACAGGGACCCGGACCCCCGGGGCACTGGACCCTCCCCAGCGCGCGCCGCCTCTTGCCTCCAACGCGGGCGTTCCGCCGGGAGAAGGGGGCGCGAGAAGGCAAGCGGGGCTGCGAGGACACGGTGGGCGCGCGCCGGCCGGCGTCGGGCCAGGAGAGGCGCGGGCGAGGAGGGGCCGGCCCGCCGAGGGCCCCGGTGGGTCCGCGGCGCCAGCTGCCGCGGAGCCAGGCGCCTCGGCCGGCCGCCGCGCGCCGGCTCCGTCGACCCCCACTCCGGACGGCCGCCTGCCTGCCTGCCTGCCTGCCTGCCTGCCTGCCTGGCGTGGCGCCCGCGCGGCCCGCCAAGGGCGCCGGTGCTCGCGCCGCGTCGGGTCCCAGCCAGGCGAGCGGCCACGCGCCTAGCCAGGCCCGCCGTCAGGATGGCGAGCGGTCTAAGGCGCTGCGTTCAGGTCGCAGTCTCCCCTGGAGGCGTGGGTTCGAATCCCACTCCTGACAAGCCAGCCTTTTGGCCCGCCGGACAAACGCACCGTCCTCCCGCGCCACTGCCTTTCTCCACACACGCCCTCCCGCCGCACCTGCACCCCCACACCAGGAACCTTCAGTCCTTCGCTCATCTTTCCTCCCCAGCTGCTGCTGCAGCTGCAGCTGCTGATTTTCCTGCAACCTCGCCTCACCACGCCCACTGTCGCCCATCGTCGCCTAACTTCCACTTCCACTCCCACGGCCCACCACGCCGAAGCACGCAGCCGCGCGCGGGTGGCAAGCCCTCCTCGCTTCGCCGGCGCTCCGACTTCTGCCAGGGAACGGCCAACTCGCCCTCGCAGCCTTGCTTCCACGGCCGCCCCCGCCAGCTCTCCCGCCAGGACCGCACCCCGCTCGCGCTCGCCCCGCCGGCCCGCCTGCGCTCCCAGCACAGAGAGGCGGCCGAGTCCCCGCCTTGCCTGCCAGGGCTGCCGCGTGCCCTCGACCCTTCTCCGCCGTGCGTTCTTGGCCGGGCCGCACCTGCCTGCCGCCGCCCGGACGCGTGCCACCAGCCTTCCTGCTGGCCAGCGCACACCGGCCTTCCTTGCACGAGTCCGTCCCGGCAAGGGTGCTCCGCTGGGAGGGAGCGGAAGCCCTGCGTGCCCGTCCAGCCCCCCCGCGCCCGGCCCGCGCCCCCCCCGACCTCGCGCCACGGCGCCCGTTCCCGTGGGAAGCCGCTGCCCGGCCGGAGCCAAGCCCGCCCTGGCGCGCTCCCTGCCTCTCAGCCGGCAGTCCCCGAGCCAGGAGCCGCTCTGCCAAAGGGCCCCTGCTCACCACCACCTCCCGTCAGAGCCGGACCCCGGAGCGCGGTCGGCCAGAGCGCAGGAGCCAGGCTCACACGCCTTTGGGTCCTTCGGCCGGAGCGCCGTTATCGGGCGGGACGGGG
>NC_030810.1:112022154-112044458 GCF_001704415.2 Capra hircus
GTGCAGGCAGGTGGTCGTGTGTCCCTTGTCGTCGTGGGAAGTGGCCTCGCCCAGCGTGGAGTAGGGCTTTGGCCAGCTGGGTGCTGGAAGCTGCGTGGCCCGCGTTGCCCGCCGGGGTGCGGGCGGAGGCGTTGGCGGGCCGCGGCGGGGAGCGAAGGGCCGGAGGGCCGCAAGGCGGCGGGGGCGCCGCCCTGGGGCGGTGGGGCCGGTGGATCCGGCGACGGCGTAGCGCTGGCGCTGGGGGCGCCGCGTGGCTGCTGGGGCGCCGGCGGCGGCGCAGAGCCTCCGGCTGCCGGGCGTCGGGGCAGGGATGCGGAGGCGGCGGCGGCGAGAGTATGCTGGGGCGAGCCGCGGGCCGGCGTGTGGCGGCCGCCCGGGCTGTGGAGCGTTGGTGGTATAGTGGTGAGCATAGCTGCCTTCCAAGCAGTTGACCCGGGTTCGATTCCCGGCCAACGCAGCCAGCTGACCTTTTGCTGAGTTCCAGCGCCCTCCGGGCAGGGGCGTTCGGGGGACAGAGAGGTGGGAGCAGGGAGCCAGCCCGCTGGCCGCGGCTTCTGGCGCGTGTGCGAGAAGCCGGCGGCGCGCGCAGTGTTTTGAGGGTGCTGAAAGCAAGACGGCAGGCCAGGGCAGGCGCTGGACTTGCAAAGGCCGGGTGTGGGCAGCAAGGTGGCGCGGGCGGGTGGCATGGAGGGCGGGGGCTCACCAGGAGCAGGCGAGGGCTGAACCCCGACGCTCCTGGTGGTCTAGTGGTTAGGATTCGGCGCTCTCACCGCCGCGGCCCGGGTTCGATTCCCGGTCAGGGAAGCCTTTCTTCTTCCTCTCCGCCTGCCACCTGCCCACGTCCTCGCTGGACACCCTGCCACCTTTTATTAGCCTACGCTTGCTCAGCGCTGCGCCAGAGGCCCCGGCACCTGCCCGTCCAGCCCAAGCACGATTCAGGCCACCTCCGCCGTCCCGCGGGCAAAGGTTTTGGCCGCAGTGGCAACCTCGCGCCGCTTCCACCAGGACGCGCCTGAGGCCGCCCATCCACCACCCCCCGCCTCCCTCCCTCCTGAGGGGCTGCGGCTGCTGCCCCTGGTGTTGGCGGTGATGCTCCTGGGCTTGTGCTGGTTCTCTGCTGTGGGTGGTGGTGAGGAGGTGGGCTTGGATAGGGCGGGCGGCGGTAGGGCTGGGGGTAGGGCTGGGGGTAGGGGCGTGGGCTGTGGTGGTCGGCAGCTGGGGGCCAGCAGCGGCAGGGGCGGTGGCCACAGCCGAAGGTGAGCGAGGGGATCTGCCTCTGGGAGTGGGGGCCGTGGCCACGGACACGCCTGCCTTGTCGTGTCTCTCATGCCAGCCACCTCTCTGGGCGGCTTGGCCAGTGCGTGCCAGGTCCGGGCTGGCTGTGACTCCCGTATGCCGCTGGCGACTCCAAGAGGGTTCTGGTCTTGAGTGGGCTCTGGGAGGCGGACCACGGCGCCCGGGAGGCACGGGTAGCAGTTCAGTCGCCCAGAGGCAGCGATGCCTGCCAGGGAGGACAACCCGACCATCATGCTCTTTCCCTTGCCTGACCACAGCTCTCAATCCTACTGGACTGAGGCAAGATTAACCCAGGACTCCTCCCCCACTCGTAACCAAAGGTGGGCACTCGGGCACACACACACACACACACACACACACACAGAGCGCCCTGTTCCACGCACCCCTCCCCTAGTTATGACATCGAATAGTTTCCCATTCTCTCCAAACTGTCTATCCAGGATCCACTCCATCCCTCTCCCCACCCTGTCATCGTCTTCCCCTAGGAACTCTCCGCGAGGGTGATCCTCCACCACAGTCTCCTCTTGGCCCCGTCTCGGCTCGTCTATCCCCAAAGGGGTTCACGTCTGTTCAAGGACTGTGTCCTTCGGAGGGGAAGTGGACGTGGACGGCAGAGGAAAGGCACCAACGTGCGGCGAGGGCGGCACACTCGGGTGCGATGGCACAAAGGCCAGTCCCCTGTGGGAAAGGAGCCCCTGTGGCCCGACGTGTGCTTGCCGTCGCCAAAGGAGGTTTCCTCGAGGCCCCTGCCGGGCGTGGGCGTCAGAGTGCATGGGGGAGAGTATCGGAGGAAGGTGCTTGGGGCCATGGCTGTGGCGGCCCCACGTGGATCAGGGACCCGGGAGGGCGATCTCCAGGAGAGGGCGCGCGGGGAGCAGGGAGCTGGGAGGCAGGCCCCGGGGTGCTTGTCGGGGCGTCTGCATGGACGGCCGGCGAAGGGGCGGCGTGGGGCCCTCGGGGACCTGGCCGAAAGATCGGCAGGCCACTGGAGCAGGGCCTCTACAGAAGCATGGCGCGGCGGCGAAGCCGTGCAGGCACATGTGAGAGGCTGGGACGGATCTGCGGTAGGTAGGGGTGGGCGTGGGGTAGGGATGGGTCTGCGGACCAGAGGGAGGCCGCCCTGGTGAACGCCAGGGCAGGGCAGGGGCAGCCAGGGCAGGACGTGTGAGGGATAGCCCGAGCTCCCAGGGGGATGTTGGCGCGGAGGTGGGGCCGAGCCTGGAGTCTGGCGGGAAAGGCAGAGGGCAGGCCGTGACAGTGGAGGGGGCTGTGGCGTGAGGAAGGTGGCGGGAGAGCACTCCATTTGGGTGGGGTGGCGGGTGAGCCGGGGCGAGCCACACCGGTGCGCGGTGCCACAGGCTGCTCAGGCTCGGCGGCGGGCTGGGGCTCTGGGCGGAGGCTAGGGCGCAGGCAAGCGAAGGACAGAAACGGAGTGCCAGCGCCAGCTGGGGGCCAGACCCGGTCCGAGATGGGTGGGCCCACCGTACCGCCCCAGAGACCAAAGTCACCACCCATCAGGAGGGAGTGTCCAGTCTCGGGGTGACACTGCTGGGGCCTCAGGGTGGGATGGGGCGGGGGTGGCTGGGAGCGCAGGTGGCTGTGATTTCATGAGGGCCAAGGAGAGCTCCCATGTGACCGAGCACAGTCATCCCTCCAGGGTACACACCCGCAGAGGGCAAACCTCGGGGAGGTCTGAGGGTCCGGACACCGCCACGGACACGGCAGCACCGTCTGCCAGGGCGCCGGACACGGAGCAAACCCCAGCGCCCATCCACACACGGCGGGCCCAAGAAGGGGTGGCATCGATGCAGCATGGAGCCATCACTCAGTCATCAGAAACACGTCAACTATTGCCATTTGTCACAAGCAATGATGCAGCTGGAGACTCTTACACTCGGCGGAGAATGTCAGACCGCGTTGGACAGAGGCATGTGGAACATGGAAAATCATACAAGACGAAGCTATTTGCCAGGAGAAACCGACTCACGCAGAAACCCCCCCTTAGGGTAACGCAAGCGGAAAGGCAGCGGTGGAGGGATGACTGCGGAGCTGCAACGCACAGATACGCAGGACCCTGTCTAAAGGGAGAAGCGCCAAGGTTATCCAGTTCAACACAGGGAATAAGCGTCAGTGCCCTGGAGTAACCTCAAGTGGAAAAGAATCTGAAACCATATATGACATCCGAGATCTGCACACGCGAAACAGGATCACTCTGCCGTCCACCGGAAACCAGCACAATATTGGGAATCCACTGTACTTCCGCAACAACCGTGACTACGACGTCGGAGTAAGCTTTCAAAAGAAAACTAACTCAGCAGGCAACGAAGTCAGCGGGAAACAGGCGAGCTATGCCAACCCCACCCTGGGTACACAGCCACGAAAGTCGCACCTCTTCATTCGGAAAGACACACGCAACCCCCAGGGTCACAGCAGCACCGTTTGCCATAGCCGAGACGTGGAGAAAACCCTAGCGCCCATCCCAAAGGCTCAGCCACCAAGATGCAGTATCAGAGAAAGGGAGAGAATGGGATGTCACCGAGCCGTCCGCAAGAGGCAGATAGTGTCACTGGCAGCAACGGCGGCTGGAGCTGCAGAATATTACCCTTGGTGAGGGAAGTCAAACAGACAAGGTCACGGATGGGTGGACTCTAAAGTGTTGTACAAATGAGTCCCTGGGCCAACCAGCCACAGACTCTCAGACACAGGAAAGCCGCTTGGGGCTTCCCGAGGGCCCAGTCAGGGACCGAGGGGATGAATGAAGAGCCGGGCTCAACGGATCAACCGTACCTGTACTGCGTAGGAAGGGGAGGAGGAACAAGGACACGCGGGATACCGCAGGGAATGAGATCCCATATCCTGTCATCACCCGTAATGGAAACGAGCTGAACACATAAGCCCCCCCCCAACCCCCGCCACAGACATGACTGAACCCCAACGCTGTACAGCGGAAACGGACACCAGGGTGTAGATCAACTGCACTTCCAGGACAAGTGCTACTCCGTCGACGTCAGTCAGTCGAGGACCAGTCCAGCAATAGGAAAAAGAAGAGCTTCCATCATGATCCAGGAAAGCCAACCCTGGGCACGCGTCGGGAACAGACGACAAACACCCCTAACGGGGAGAGATGCAGGCATCCCCCAGGGTCACCGCGGCCCTCTGTGCCGGAGCCCGAGACCCGCGGGAAACGCCCAAGTGCCCGTGGGCACGTGGCCGGCGCAAGAAGGTGAGGGATATCTGTACCGTGGAATATGACGCAGCCCTCAAGAAGGAGCCGCCACGGCCACGGGCCGCAAGGTCAGACGGACCCACAGAAGGGTCCGCTCAGTGAAGTGAGTCGCTTGGATAGGGAGAAAGCTCTGTGGACTCTAACGACGGATACAGACGAATCTATGCGCAAAGGGGAAAGCGACCTTGAGACGTCGAAAACGTACCTAGGGCTACCCAAGGGGAAAGGCAGGGAGGGACGAAGTGGGAGTCGGATCACGAGATAGGAAAGACTGTGCTTCCAGTAGAAGAGCAACAGAGCTTTCCTCTGCAGCAGGAGAAGTGTATCTGTATCTCGCCTTCACCTACACTGGAAGACCACCTGGCCAAAGAACAGGGGACTGAATCACTTTGCCGGGCACCTGAGACTCACCCAGGAATGCGAATCCGTTCTACTCGTGTTCGAAGAAGCAGAAAAAGGAGCAGGCCGTGGCTTGAAGTGGGGGGTGGGGGGAGGCCGGCCAGTGGGACAGATGCAAAGGCAGGTTCCTTGACAAGAGTGGGATTTGGAACGGCTCAGGGAGGAGCGGGGCGTGGGGGGCGGGGTGTGTGGAGATGGGGGAGGCGGGGCGCTGGGGGTGGGATGGGTGCATGTGGGGGAGTAGGGGGACGGTGAGGCTGCAGGCTGAGGTGGGGGTGCTCTTGGGGCAGGGCTGATGCTGAGGTGAGGCGCGCAAGAGGGTTTCAGGGGGAAGGGGTGGTGTTTGAGGTGGTGAGGGTGTTGCTGTTGGCAAACCGATTTCTGCCGAGGCCCGAGGGCCGAGGGCCGGCAGCTGGTGGACTTCTTTGGAACTCCTCCTGCCAGACATGGTCCAGGGACCCTGCAGGCCAAAGGGAGGTATGCTTGCCAGATGTGGCAGCTCCCTTGCTGCTGGCTGTGCAAACGTAGCGGGACTGAGTTCTCTCGGGGTGTGGGGAGAGTGAGGCAGGGAGCTTGGAGACGGACGTTGTGAGAGATGAAGTGTGGTGCGGGCGGCTGCCAGCGGTGGGGTATTCCTGCCAGTGCAATCCCCGAGCCCTCGGCTGGGTCCGGGTGAGGACGCGAGCACACGCAAGAAAGGTGCCTGGACGCACGGGCGGCTGAGCCCGCAGGGTTTGGGGCCACGAAGGCTTGGCAGCAGGGCCTTTTGTGGGTGAGGTGGGGAGGGGTCCTGGGCGTCTGCGTGGGAGAGGCAGCGGGCGGCAGGTAGCAAGCCAGCGTTTGCAGGAGCGCTGCCTCGAGCGCGTTTCAGCGGGCAGACCCAGTTCGGCTGTGGGGCCGCACCGTGGGACCAAAAGGGGACGCTGTGGCTGCATGGGCCGGGAATCGAACCCGGGCCTCCCGCGTGGCAGGCGAGAATTCTACCACTGAACCACCCATGCACCGGTGGCCAGCGCCGCCCGTCGCTGCCCCTCAGGCGCTGGCCGCCACCCGCCCGTCACTGCTCACTGCTCGCCCGTGGGCATCTCTCTGCCCCGTTGCAGCAGGAGACGACGGGCGGGCGACCTGTAAGACAGGATCCGCGCACGTGCAGGACCCCGGGGCGCGGCGCTCTCGGAGGGAGCCCGGGGCGACGGGACGCGGGCCCACTCGGCCCGTCCCGCGCCTTCTGCGCCGACCACGGCCGCCGCGACCCTCTCGGTGTCGCGTGAGGGCGCCGGGATCCCTGTCAGGTGCAGGCGCTGCGTGGTCGCTGCGGCCGCGCGCCATCGTGCCTCTCAGCGACCGCCGGGTCCCGACCCAAAGTCCCCCTGGCGGGCTGGCTTTCCGGCCGTGCCGGGGTGGGGCGTGCGAGAGCGGCCGGGGGAAGGGACGCCGGGCTCGGTCTGTGCGGGAAGCGCGAGCGCGGGAGCGTGGGAGGCCTCCGAGCGCCTCCGCCCCCGCCGCCCCCGCATCCCATCCTTAGAACCGCGCTCAGGCCCAAGGACCCAAAGGCGTGTGAGCCTGGCTCCTGCGCTCTGGCCGACCGCGCTCCCGGGGTCCGGCTCTGACGGGGAGGTGGTGGTGAGCAGGGGCCCTTTGGCAGAGCGGCCCCTGGCTCGGGGACTGCCGGCTGAGAGGCAGGGAGCGCGCCAGGGCGGGCTTGGCTCCGGCCGGGGCAGCGGCTTCCCACGGGAACGGGCGCCGTGGCGCCGAGGTCGGGGGCGCGGGCCGGGCGCCGGGGGGTGGGCTGGACGGGCACGCAGGGCTTCCGCTCCCTCCCCAGCGGAGCACCCTTGCCGGGACGGACTCGTGCAAGGAAGGCCGGTGTGCGCTGGCCAGCAGGAAGGCTGGGTGGCACGCGTCCCGGGCGGGCGGCAGGCAGGTGCGGCCCGGCCAAGAACGCACGGCGGAGAAGGGTCGAGGGCACGCGGCACCCCCCTGGCGGGCAAGGCGGGGGCTCGGCCGCCTCGCTGTGGCTGGGGAGCGCAGGCGGGCCGGCGGGGCGGGCGCGGAGGACGGGGTGCCGGCCTGGCGGGAGAGCTGGCGGGGGCGGCCGTGGAAGCGAGGCTGCCAGGGCGAGTAGGCCGTTCCCCGGGCAGATGTCGGAGCGCCGGCGAAGCGAGGAGGGCTTGCCACCCGCCGCGGGGCTGCGTGCTTCGGCGCGGCCGGGGGCGGGGCGGGGCGCGGCGGGGCCGTGGCAGTGGAAGGGGGAGGATGGGCGAGGGTGGGCGTGGGTAGGCAAGGGGGAGGCAGGGAGGCAGGAAAAGCAGCAGCTGCAGGTGCAGCCCGCTGGCGAGGAAAGAGGCGCTGAGAAGGACTGAAGGTTCCTGGTGTGGGGGTGCAGGTGGCGGCGGGAGGGCGTGTGTGGAGAAAGGCAGTGGCGCGGGGAGGACGGGTGCGTTTGTCCGGCGGGCCAAAAGGCTGGCTTGTCAGGAGTGGGATTCGAACCCACGCCTCCAGGGGAGACTGCGACCTGAACGCAGCGCCTTAGACCGCTCGGCCATCCTGACGGCGGGCCTGGCTGGGCGCGTGGCCGCTCGCCTGGCTGGGACCCGACGCGGCGCGAGCACCGGCGCCCTTGGCGGGCCGCGCGGGGCGCCACGCCAGGCAGGCAGGCAGGCAGGCAGGCAGGCGGCCGTCCGGAGTGGGGGTCGACGGAGCCGGCGCGCGGCGGCCGGCCGAGGCGCCTGGCTCCGCGGCAGCTGGCGCCGCGGACCCACCGGGGCCCTCGGCGGGCCGGCCCCTCCTCGCCCGCGCCTCTCCTGGCCCGACGCCGGCCGGCGCGCGCCCACCGTGTCCTCGCAGCCCCGCTTGCCTTCTCGCGCCCCCTTCTCCCGGCGGAACGCCCGCGTTGGAGGCAAGAGGCGGCGCGCGCTGGGGAGGGTCCAGTGCCCCGGGGGTCCGGGTCCCTGTCGGGGTGGCGGGCTGCCGCTGTGACCGAGGCGGTTGGTTTGGTGCGCGGTTGGGTCGGGACCCGTGGTGGCCGGCGGCCCGTGCTGGGCAAGGGGAGGCGTGGGCAGGCAGCCCGAGAGCCCGAGGGCGGCCGGGCGGCAGGACGGTCGCCGCCGTCCTCGTTAGTATAGTGGTGAGTATCCCCGCCTGTCACGCGGGAGACCGGGGTTCGATTCCCCGACGGGGAGGCAACACACCCTTTTTGGTGGCCGCGGTCCCTCTCTGTCCTGCCGCCAGGCCCCCGAGGGCCCTTCGTCCCCTCCCGCCGTCTTTGGGCGAGGCGCCAGGGCGGCCAACGGCGGTGCCCGGCCTAGCTCCCGTCGACCCCCTCTGCCCGAGCAGCGCTCCAGCCCGAGCCCTTTGTCGTCGGCGGGCGCACGGTCGCCACGGCGGGGCGAGGGCCTCCTTGGCGACCCCACGGCCTTGCCCGACCATAGCCGGATCTGGCGGCCCGGCCACTCGCCCACGCACCGACCCCCAGTGGCTGCCTGAGTGGGCTCGTAGGCTCGCGACGGCCACGCCGCGCGGCTCGTCACGGCGCCGCGACGCGTGCAGGCAGGTGGGTCCCGTGTCCCCTTGTCGTCGTGGGAAGTGGCCTCGCCCAGCGCCCGGTGGAGTAGGGCTTTGGCCAGCTGGGTGCTGGAAGCTGCGTGCCCCGCGTTGCCCGCCGGGGGTGAGGGCGGAGGCGTTGGCGGGCCGCGGCGGGGAGCGAAGGGCCGGAGGGCCGCAAGGCGGCGGGGGCGCCGCCCTGGGGCGGTGGGGCCGGTGGATCCCGGCGACGGCGTAGCGCTGGCGCGCTGGGGGCGCCGCGTGGCTGCTGGGGGCGCCGGCGGCGGCGCAGAGCCTCCGGCTGCCGGGCGTCGGGGCAGGGATGCGGAGGCGGCGGCGGCGAGAGTATGCTGGGGCGAGCCCGGGGCCGGCGTGTGGCGGCCGCCCGGGCTGTGGAGCGTTGGTGGTATAGTGGTGAGCATAGCTGCCTTCCAAGCAGTTGACCCGGGTTCGATTCCCGGCCAACGCAGCCAGCTGACCTTTTGCTGAGTTCCAGCGCCCTCCGGGCAGGGGCGTTCGGGGGACAGAGAGGTGGGAGCAGGGAGCCAGCCCGCTGGCCCGCGGCTTCTGGCGCGTGTGCGAGAAGCCGGCGGCGCGCGCAGTGTTTTGAGGGTGCTGAAAGCAAGACGGCAGGCCAGGGCAGGCGGCTGGACTTGCAAAGGCCGGGTGTGGGCAGCAAGGTGGCGCGGGCGGGTGGCATGGAGGCGCGGGGCTCACCAGGAGCAGGCGAGGGCTGAACCCCGACGCTCCCTGGTGGTCTAGTGGTTAGGATTCGGCGCTCTCACCGCCGCGGCCCGGGTTCGATTCCCGGTCAGGGAAGCCTTTCTTCTTCCTCTCCGCCTGCCACCTGCCCACGTCCTCGCTGGACACCCTGCCACCCTTTTATTAGCCTACGCTTGCTCAGCGCTGCGCCAGAGGCCCCCGGCACCCTGCCCGTCCAGCCCAAGCACGATTCAGGCCACCTCCGCCGTCCCGCGGGGCAAAGGTTTTGGCCGCAGTGGCAACCTCGCGCCGCTTCCACCAGGACGCGCCTGAGGCCGCCCATCCACCACCCCCCGCCTCCCTCCCTCCTGAGGGGCTGCGGCTGCTGCCCCTGGTGTTGGCGGTGATGCTCCTGGGCTTGTGCTGGTTCTCCTGCTGTGGGTGGTGGTGAGGAGGTGGGCTTGGATAGGGCGGGCGGCGGTAGGGCTGGGGGTAGGGCTGGGGGTAGGGGCGTGGGCTGTGGTGGTCGGCAGCTGGGGGCCAGCAGCGGCAGGGGCGGTGGCCACAGCCGAAGGTGAGCGAGGGGGATCTGCCTCTGGGAGTGGGGGCCGTGGCCACGGACACGCCTGCCTTGTCGTGTCTCTCATGCCAGCCACCTCTGTGGGCGGCTTGGCCAGTGCGTGCCAGGTCCCGGGCTGGCTGTGACTCCCGTATGCCGCTGGCGACTCCAAGAGGGTTCTGGTCTTGAGTGGGCTCTGGGAGGCGGACCACGGCGCCCGGGAGGCACGGGTAGCAGTTCAGTCGCCCAGAGGCAGCGATGCCTGCCAGGGAGGACAACCCGACCATCATGCTCTTTCCCTTGCCTGACCACAGCTCTCAATCCTACTGGACTGAGGCAAGATTAACCCAGGACTCCCTCCCCCACTCGTAACCAAAGGTGGGCACTCGGGTGCACACACACACACACACACACACACACACACACAGAGCGCCCTGTTCCACGCACCCCTCCCCTAGTTACGACATCGAATAGTTTCCCATTCTCTCCAAACTGTCTATCCAGGATCCACTCCATCCCTCTCCCCACCCTGTCATCGTCTTCCCCTAGGAACTCTCCGCGAGGGTGATCCTCCACCACAGTCTCCTCTTGGCCCCGTCTCGGCTCGTCTATCCCCAAAGGGGTTCACGTCTGTTCAAGGACTGTGTCCTTCGGAGGGGAAGTGGACGTGGACGGCAGAGGAAAGGCACCAACGTGCGGCGAGGGCGGCACACTCGGGTGCGATGGCACAAAGGCCAGTCCCCTGTGGGAAAGGAGCCCCTGTGGCCCGACGTGTGCTTGCCGTCGCCAAAGGAGGTTTCCTCGAGGCCCCTGCCGGGGCTGTGGGCGTCAGAGTGCATGGGGGAGAGTATCGGAGGAAGGTGCTTGGGGCCATGGCTGGTGGGCGCCCCACGTGGATCAGGGACCCGGGCAGGGCGATCTCCAGGAGAGGGCGCGGCGGGGAGCAGGGAGCTGGGAGGCAGGCCCCGGGGTGCTTGGTCGGGGCGTCTGCATGGACGGCCGGCGGGAAGGGGCGGCGTGGGGCCCTCGGGGACCTGGCCGAAAGATCGGCAGGCCACTGGAGCAGGGCCTCTACAGAAGCATGGGCGCGGCGGCGAAGCCGTGCCAGGCACATGTGAGAGGCTGGGACGGATCTGCGGTAGGTAGGGGTGGGCGTGGGGGTAGGGATGGGTCTGCGGAGCCAGAGGGAGGCCCGCCCTGGTGAACGCCAGGGCAGGGCAGGGCAGGCCAGGGCAGGACGTGTGAGGGATAGCCCGAGCTCCAGGGGGATGGTGGCGCGGAGGTGGGGCCGAGCCTGGAGTCTGGCGGGAAAGGCAGAGGGCAGGCCGTGACAGTGAGGGGGCTGTGGCGTGAGGAAGGTGGCGGGAGAGCACTCCATTTGGGTGGGGTGGCGGGTGAGCCGGGGCGAGCCACACCGGTGCGCGGTGCCACAGGCTGCTCAGGCTCGGCGGCGGGCTGGGGCTCTGGGCGGAGGCTAGGGCGCAGGCAAGCGAAGGACAGAAACGGAGTGCCAGCGCCAGCTGGGGGCCAGACCCGGTCCGAGATGGGTGGGCCCACCGTACCGCCCCAGAGACCAAAGTCACCACCCATCAGGAGGGAGTGTCCAGTCTCGGGGTGACACTGCTGGGGCCTCAGGGTGGGATGGGGCGGGGGTGGCTGGGAGCGCAGGTGGCTGTGATTTCATGAGGGCCAAGGAGAGCTCCCATGTGACCGAGCACAGTCATCCCTCCAGGGTACACACCCGCAGAGGGCAAACCTCGGGGAGGTCTGAGGGTCCGGACACCGCCACGGACACGGCAGCACCGTCTGCCAGGGCCGCGGACACGGAGCAAACCCCAGCGCCCATCCACACACGGCGGGCCCAAGAAGGGGTGGCATCGATGCAGCATGGAGCCATCACTCAGTCATCAGAAACACGTCAACTATTGCCATTTGTCACAAGCAATGATGCAGCTGGAGACTCTTACACTCGGCGGAGAATGTCAGACCGCGTTGGACAGAGGCATGTGGAACATGGAAAATCATACAAGACGAAGCTATTTGCCAGGAGAAACCGACTCACGCAGAAACCCCCCCTTAGGGTAACGCAAGCGGAAAGGCAGCGGTGGAGGGATGACTGCGGAGCTGCAACGCACAGATACGCAGGACCCTGTCTAAAGGGAGAAGCGCCAAGGTTATCCAGTTCAACACAGGGAATAAGCGTCAGTGCCCTGGAGTAACCTCAAGTGGAAAAGAATCTGAAACCATATATGACATCCGAGATCTGCACACGCGAAACAGGATCACTCTGCCGTCCACCGGAAACCAGCACAATATTGGGAATCCACTGTACTTCCGCAACAACCGTGACTACGACGTCGGAGTAAGCTTTCAAAAGAAAACTAACTCAGCAGGCAACGAAGTCAGCGGGAAACAGGCGAGCTATGCCAACCCCACCCTGGGTACACAGCCACGAAAGTCGCACCTCTTCATTCGGAAAGACACACGCAACCCCCAGGGTCACAGCAGCACCGTTTGCCATAGCCGAGACGTGGAGAAAACCCTAGCGCCCATCCCCAAAGGCTCAGCCACCAAGATGCAGTATCAGAGAAAGGGAGAGAATGGGATGTCACCGAGCCGTCCGCAAGAGGCAGATAGTGTCACTGGCAGCAACGGCGGCTGGAGCTGCAGAATATTACCCTTGGTGAGGGAAGTCAAACAGACAAGGTCACGGATGGGTGGACTCTAAAGTGTTGTACAAATGAGTCCCTGGGCCAACCAGCCACAGACTCTCAGACACAGGAAAGCCGCTTGGGGCTTCCCGAGGGCCCAGTCAGGGACCGAGGGGATGAATGAAGAGCCGGGCTCAACGGATCAACCGTACCTGTACTGCGTAGGAAGGGGAGGAGGAACAAGGACACGCGGGATACCGCAGGGAATGAGATCCCATATCCTGTCATCACCCGTAATGGAAACGAGCTGAACACATAAGCCCCCCCCCCAACCCCCGCCACAGACATGACTGAACCCCAACGCTGTACAGCGGAAACGGACACCAGGGTGTAGATCAACTGCACTTCCAGGACAAGTGCTACTCCGTCGACGTCAGTCAGTCGAGGACCAGTCCAGCAATAGGAAAAAGAAGAGCTTCCATCATGATCCAGGAAAGCCAACCCTGGGCACGCGTCGGGAACAGACGACAAACACCCCTAACGGGGAGAGATGCAGGCATCCCCCAGGGTCACCGCGGCCCTCTGTGCCGGAGCCCGAGACCCGCGGGAAACGCCCAAGTGCCCGTGGGCACGTGGCCGGCGCAAGAAGGTGAGGGATATCTGTACCGTGGAATATGACGCAGCCCTCAAGAAGGAGCCGCCACGGCCACGGGCCGCAAGGTCAGACGGACCCACAGAAGGGTCCGCTCAGTGAAGTGAGTCGCTTGGATAGGGAGAAAGCTCTGTGGACTCTAACGACGGATACAGACGAATCTATGCGCAAAGGGGAAAGCGACCTTGAGACGTCGAAAACGTACCTAGGGCTACCCAAGGGGAAAGGCAGGGAGGGACGAAGTGGGAGTCGGATCACGAGATAGGAAAGACTGTGCTTCCAGTAGAAGAGCAACAGAGCTTTCCTCTGCAGCAGGAGAAGTGTATCTGTATCTCGCCTTCACCTACACTGGAAGACCACCTGGCCAAGAACAGGGGACTGAATCACTTTGCCGGGCACCTGAGACTCACCCAGGAATGCGAATCCGTTCTACTCGTGTTCGAAGAAGCAGAAAAAGGAGCAGGCCGTGGCTTGAAGTGGGGGGTGGGGGGAGGCCGGCCAGTGGGACAGATGCAAAGGCAGGTTCCTTGACAAGAGTGGGATTTGGAACGGCTCAGGGAGGAGCGGGGCGTGGGGGGCGGGGTGTGTGGAGATGGGGGAGGCGGGGCGCTGGGGGTGGGATGGGTGCATGTGGGGGAGTAGGGGGACGGTGAGGCTGCAGGCTGAGGTGGGGGTGCTCTTGGGGCAGGGCTGATGCTGAGGTGAGGCGCGCAAGAGGGTTTCAGGGGGAAGGGGTGGTGTTTGAGGTGGTGAGGGTGTTGCTGTTGGCAAACCGATTTCTGCCGAGGCCCGAGGGCCGAGGGCCGGCAGCTGGTGGACTTCTTTGGAACTCCTCCTGCCAGACATGGTCCAGGGACCCTGCAGGCCAAAGGGAGGTATGCTTGCCAGATGTGGCAGCTCCCTTGCTGCTGGCTGTGCAAACGTAGCGGGACTGAGTTCTCTCGGGGTGTGGGGAGAGTGAGGCAGGGAGCTTGGAGACGGACGTTGTGAGAGATGAAGTGTGGTGCGGGCGGCTGCCAGCGGTGGGGTATTCCTGCCAGTGCAATCCCCGAGCCCTCGGCTGGGTCCGGGTGAGGACGCGAGCACACGCAAGAAAGGTGCCTGGACGCACGGGCGGCTGAGCCCGCAGGGTTTGGGGCCACGAAGGCTTGGCAGCAGGGCCTTTTGTGGGTGAGGTGGGGAGGGGTCCTGGGCGTCTGCGTGGGAGAGGCAGCGGGCGGCAGGTAGCAAGCCAGCGTTTGCAGGAGCGCTGCCTCGAGCGCGTTTCAGCGGGCAGACCCAGTTCGGCTGTGGGGCCGCACCGTGGGACCAAAAGGGGACGCTGTGGCTGCATGGGCCGGGAATCGAACCCGGGCCTCCCGCGTGGCAGGCGAGAATTCTACCACTGAACCACCCATGCACCGGTGGCCAGCGCCGCCCGTCGCTGCCCCTCAGGCGCTGGCCGCCACCCGCCCGTCACTGCTCACTGCTCGCCCGTGGGCATCTCTCTGCCCCGTTGCAGCAGGAGACGACGGGCGGGCGACCTGTAAGACAGGATCCGGGCACGTGCAGGACCCCGGGGCGCGGCGCTCTCGGAGGGAGCCCGGGGCGACGGGACGCGGGCCCACTCGGCCCGTCCCGCGCCTTCTGCGCCGACCACGGCCGCCGCGACCCTCTCGGTGTCGCGTGAGGGCGCCGGGATCCCTGTCAGGTGCAGGCGCTGCGTGGTCGCTGCGGCCGCGCGCCATCGTGCCTCTCAGCGACCGCCGGGTCCCGACCCAAAGTCCCCCTGGCGGGCTGGCTTTCCGGCCGTGCCGGGGTGGGGCGTGCGAGAGCGGCCGGGGGAAGGGACGCCGGGCTCGGTCTGTGCGGGAAGCGCGAGCGCGGGAGCGTGGGAGGCCTCCGAGCGCCTCCGCCCCCGCCGCCCCCGCATCCCATCCTTAGAACCGCGCTCAGGCCCAAGGACCAAAAGGCGTGTGAGCCTGGCTCCTGCGCTCTGGCCGACCGCGCTCCCGGGGTCCGGCTCTGACGGGGAGGTGGTGGTGAGCAGGGGCCCTTTGGCAGAGCGGCCCCTGGCTCGGGGACTGCCGGCTGAGAGGCAGGGAGCGCGCCAGGGCGGGCTTGGCTCCGGCCGGGGCAGCGGCTTCCCACGGGAACGGGCGCCGTGGCGCCGAGGTCGGGGGCGCGGGCCGGGCGCCGGGGGGTGGGCTGGACGGGCACGCAGGGCTTCCGCTCCCTCCCCAGCGGAGCACCCTTGCCGGGACGGACTCGTGCAAGGAAGGCCGGTGTGCGCTGGCCAGCAGGAAGGCTGGGTGGCACGCGTCCCGGGCGGGCGGCAGGCAGGTGCGGCCCGGCCAAGAACGCACGGCGGAGAAGGGTCGAGGGCACGCGGCACCCCCCTGGCGGGCAAGGCGGGGGCTCGGCCGCCTCGCTGTGGCTGGGGAGCGCAGGCGGGCCGGCGGGGCGGGCGCGGAGGACGGGGTGCCGGCCTGGCGGGAGAGCTGGCGGGGGCGGCCGTGGAAGCGAGGCTGCCAGGGCGAGTAGGCCGTTCCCCGGGCAGATGTCGGAGCGCCGGCGAAGCGAGGAGGGCTTGCCACCCGCCGCGGGGCTGCGTGCTTCGGCGCGGCCGGGGGCGGGGCGGGGCGCGGCGGGGCCGTGGCAGTGGAAGGGGGAGGATGGGCGAGGGTGGGCGTGGGTAGGCAAGGGGGAGGCAGGGAGGCAGGAAAAGCAGCAGCTGCAGGTGCAGCCCGCTGGCGAGGAAAGAGGCGCTGAGAAGGACTGAAGGTTCCTGGTGTGGGGGTGCAGGTGGCGGCGGGAGGGCGTGTGTGGAGAAAGGCAGTGGCGCGGGGAGGACGGGTGCGTTTGTCCGGCGGGCCAAAAGGCTGGCTTGTCAGGAGTGGGATTCGAACCCACGCCTCCAGGGGAGACTGCGACCTGAACGCAGCGCCTTAGACCGCTCGGCCATCCTGACGGCGGGCCTGGCTGGGCGCGTGGCCGCTCGCCTGGCTGGGACCCGACGCGGCGCGAGCACCGGCGCCCTTGGCGGGCCGCGCGGGGCGCCACGCCAGGCAGGCAGGCAGGCAGGCAGGCAGGCGGCCGTCCGGAGTGGGGGTCGACGGAGCCGGCGCGCGGCGGCCGGCCGAGGCGCCTGGCTCCGCGGCAGCTGGCGCCGCGGACCCACCGGGGCCCTCGGCGGGCCGGCCCCTCCTCGCCCGCGCCTCTCCTGGCCCGACGCCGGCCGGCGCGCGCCCACCGTGTCCTCGCAGCCCCGCTTGCCTTCTCGCGCCCCCTTCTCCCGGCGGAACGCCCGCGTTGGAGGCAAGAGGCGGCGCGCGCTGGGGAGGGTCCAGTGCCCGGGGGTCCGGGTCCCTGTCGGGGTGGCGGGCTGCCGCTGTGACCGAGGCGGTTGGTTTGGTGCGCGGTTGGGTCGGGACCCGTGGTGGCCGGCGGCCCGTGCTGGGCAAGGGGAGGCGTGGGCAGGCAGCCCGAGAGCCCGAGGGCGGCCGGGCGGCAGGACGGTCGCCGCCGTCCTCGTTAGTATAGTGGTGAGTATCCCCGCCTGTCACGCGGGAGACCGGGGTTCGATTCCCCGACGGGGAGGCAACACACCCTTTTTGGTGGCCGCGGTCCCTCTCTGTCCTGCCGCCAGGCCCCCGAGGGCCCTTCGTCCCCTCCCGCCGTCTTTGGGCGAGGCGCCAGGGCCGCCAACGGCGGTGCCCGGCCTAGCTCCCGTCGACCCCCTCTGCCCGAGCAGCGCTCCAGCCCGAGCCCTTTGTCGTCGGCGGGCGCACGGTCGCCACGGCGGGGCGAGGGCCTCCTTGGCGACCCCACGGCCTTGCCCGACCATAGCCGGATCTGGCGGCCCGGCCACTCGCCCACGCACCGACCCCCAGTGGCTGCCTGAGTGGGCTCGTAGGCTCGCGACGGCCACGCCGCGCGGCTCGTCACGGCGCCGCGACGCGTGCAGGCAGGTGGGTCCCGTGTCCCCTTGTCGTCGTGGGAAGTGGCCTCGCCCAGCGCCCGGTGGAGTAGGGCTTTGGCCAGCTGGGTGCTGGAAGCTGCGTGCCCCGCGTTGCCCGCCGGGGGTGAGGGCGGAGGCGTTGGCGGGCCGCGGCGGGGAGCGAAGGGCCGGAGGGCCGCAAGGCGGCGGGGGCGCCGCCCTGGGGCGGTGGGGCCGGTGGATCCCGGCGACGGCGTAGCGCTGGCGCGCTGGGGGCGCCGCGTGGCTGCTGGGGGCGCCGGCGGCGGCGCAGAGCCTCCGGCTGCCGGGCGTCGGGGCAGGGATGCGGAGGCGGCGGCGGCGAGAGTATGCTGGGGCGAGCCCGGGGCCGGCGTGTGGCGGCCGCCCGGGCTGTGGAGCGTTGGTGGTATAGTGGTGAGCATAGCTGCCTTCCAAGCAGTTGACCCGGGTTCGATTCCCGGCCAACGCAGCCAGCTGACCTTTTGCTGAGTTCCAGCGCCCTCCGGGCAGGGGCGTTCGGGGGACAGAGAGGTGGGAGCAGGGAGCCAGCCCGCTGGCCCGCGGCTTCTGGCGCGTGTGCGAGAAGCCGGCGGCGCGCGCAGTGTTTTGAGGGTGCTGAAAGCAAGACGGCAGGCCAGGGCAGGCGGCTGGACTTGCAAAGGCCGGGTGTGGGCAGCAAGGTGGCGCGGGCGGGTGGCATGGAGGCGCGGGGCTCACCAGGAGCAGGCGAGGGCTGAACCCCGACGCTCCCTGGTGGTCTAGTGGTTAGGATTCGGCGCTCTCACCGCCGCGGCCCGGGTTCGATTCCCGGTCAGGGAAGCCTTTCTTCTTCCTCTCCGCCTGCCACCTGCCCACGTCCTCGCTGGACACCCTGCCACCCTTTTATTAGCCTACGCTTGCTCAGCGCTGCGCCAGAGGCCCCCGGCACCCTGCCCGTCCAGCCCAAGCACGATTCAGGCCACCTCCGCCGTCCCGCGGGGCAAAGGTTTTGGCCGCAGTGGCAACCTCGCGCCGCTTCCACCAGGACGCGCCTGAGGCCGCCCATCCACCACCCCCCGCCTCCCTCCCTCCTGAGGGGCTGCGGCTGCTGCCCCTGGTGTTGGCGGTGATGCTCCTGGGCTTGTGCTGGTTCTCCTGCTGTGGGTGGTGGTGAGGAGGTGGGCTTGGATAGGGCGGGCGGCGGTAGGGCTGGGGGTAGGGCTGGGGGTAGGGGCGTGGGCTGTGGTGGTCGGCAGCTGGGGGCCAGCAGCGGCAGGGGCGGTGGCCACAGCCGAAGGTGAGCGAGGGGGATCTGCCTCTGGGAGTGGGGGCCGTGGCCACGGACACGCCTGCCTTGTCGTGTCTCTCATGCCAGCCACCTCTGTGGGCGGCTTGGCCAGTGCGTGCCAGGTCCCGGGCTGGCTGTGACTCCCGTATGCCGCTGGCGACTCCAAGAGGGTTCTGGTCTTGAGTGGGCTCTGGGAGGCGGACCACGGCGCCCGGGAGGCACGGGTAGCAGTTCAGTCGCCCAGAGGCAGCGATGCCTGCCAGGGAGGACAACCCGACCATCATGCTCTTTCCCTTGCCTGACCACAGCTCTCAATCCTACTGGACTGAGGCAAGATTAACCCAGGACTCCCTCCCCCACTCGTAACCAAAGGTGGGCACTCGGGCGCACACACACACACACACACACACACACACACAGAGCGCCCTGTTCCACGCACCCCTCCCCTAGTTACGACATCGAATAGTTTCCCATTCTCTCCAAACTGTCTATCCAGGATCCACTCCATCCCTCTCCCCACCCTGTCATCGTCTTCCCCTAGGAACTCTCCGCGAGGGTGATCCTCCACCACAGTCTCCTCTTGGCCCCGTCTCGGCTCGTCTATCCCCAAAGGGGTTCACGTCTGTTCAAGGACTGTGTCCTTCGGAGGGGAAGTGGACGTGGACGGCAGAGGAAAGGCACCAACGTGCGGCGAGGGCGGCACACTCGGGTGCGATGGCACAAAGGCCAGTCCCCTGTGGGAAAGGAGCCCCTGTGGCCCGACGTGTGCTTGCCGTCGCCAAAGGAGGTTTCCTCGAGGCCCCTGCCGGGGCTGTGGGCGTCAGAGTGCATGGGGGCGAGTATCGGAGGAAGGTGCTTGGGGCCATGGCTGGTGGGCGCCCCACGTGGATCAGGGACCCGGGCAGGGCGATCTCGAGGAGAGGGCGCGGCGGGGAGCAGGGAGCTGGGAGGCAGGCCCCGGGGTGCTTGGTCGGGGCGTCTGCATGGACGGCCGGCGGGAAGGGGCGGCGTGGGGCCCTCGGGGACCTGGCCGAAAGATCGGCAGGCCACTGGAGCAGGGCCTCTACAGAAGCATGGGCGCGGCGGCGAAGCCGTGCCAGGCACATGTGAGAGGCTGGGACGGATCTGCGGTAGGTAGGGGTGGGCGTGGGGGTAGGGCTGGGTCTGCGGAGCCAGAGGGAGGCCCGCCCTGGTGAACGCCAGGGCAGGGCAGGGCAGGCCAGGGCAGGACGTGTGAGGGATAGCCCGAGCTCCAGGGGGATGTTGGCGCGGAGGTGGGGCCGAGCCTGGAGTCTGGCGGGAAAGGCAGAGGGCAGGCCGTGACAGTGAGGGGGCTGTGGCGTGAGGAAGGTGGCGGGAGAGCACTCCATTTGGGTGGGGTGGCGGGTGAGCCGGGGCGAGCCACACCGGTGCGCGGTGCCACAGGCTGCTCAGGCTCGGCGGCGGGCTGGGGCTCTGGGCGGAGGCTAGGGCGCAGGCAAGCGAAGGACAGAAACGGAGTGCCAGCGCCAGCTGGGGGCCAGACCCGGTCCGAGATGGGTGGGCCCACCGTACCGCCCCAGAGACCAAAGTCACCACCCATCAGGAGGGAGTGTCCAGTCTCGGGGTGACACTGCTGGGGCCTCAGGGTGGGATGGGGCGGGGGTGGCTGGGAGCGCAGGTGGCTGTGATTTCATGAGGGCCAAGGAGAGCTCCCATGTGACCGAGCACAGTCATCCCTCCAGGGTACACACCCGCAGAGGGCAAACCTCGGGGAGGTCTGAGGGTCCGGACACCGCCACGGACACGGCAGCACCGTCTGCCAGGGCCCGGACACGGAGCAAACCCCAGCGCCCATCCACACACGGCGGGCCCAAGAAGGGGTGGCATCGATGCAGCATGGAGCCATCACTCAGTCATCAGAAACACGTCAACTATTGCCATTTGTCACAAGCAATGATGCAGCTGGAGACTCTTACACTCGGCGGAGAATGTCAGACCGCGTTGGACAGAGGCATGTGGAACATGGAAAATCATACAAGACGAAGCTATTTGCCAGGAGAAACCGACTCACGCAGAAACCCCCCCTTAGGGTAACGCAAGCGGAAAGGCAGCGGTGGAGGGATGACTGCGGAGCTGCAACGCACAGATACGCAGGACCCTGTCTAAAGGGAGAAGCGCCAAGGTTATCCAGTTCAACACAGGGAATAAGCGTCAGTGCCCTGGAGTAACCTCAAGTGGAAAAGAATCTGAAACCATATATGACATCCGAGATCTGCACACGCGAAACAGGATCACTCTGCCGTCCACCGGAAACCAGCACAATATTGGGAATCCACTGTACTTCCGCAACAACCGTGACTACGACGTCGGAGTAAGCTTTCAAAAGAAAACTAACTCAGCAGGCAACGAAGTCAGCGGGAAACAGGCGAGCTATGCCAACCCCACCCTGGGTACACAGCCACGAAAGTCGCACCTCTTCATTCGGAAAGACACACGCAACCCCCAGGGTCACAGCAGCACCGTTTGCCATAGCCGAGACGTGGAGAAAACCCTAGCGCCCATCCCCAAAGGCTCAGCCACCAAGATGCAGTATCAGAGAAAGGGAGAGAATGGGATGTCACCGAGCCGTCCGCAAGAGGCAGATAGTGTCACTGGCAGCAACGGCGGCTGGAGCTGCAGAATATTACCCTTGGTGAGGGAAGTCAAACAGACAAGGTCACGGATGGGTGGACTCTAAAGTGTTGTACAAATGAGTCCCTGGGCCAACCAGCCACAGACTCTCAGACACAGGAAAGCCGCTTGGGGCTTCCCGAGGGCCCAGTCAGGGACCGAGGGATGAATGAAGAGCCGGGCTCAACGGATCAACCGTACCTGTACTGCGTAGGAAGGGGAGGAGGAACAAGGACACGCGGGATACCGCAGGGAATGAGATCCCATATCCTGTCATCACCCGTAATGGAAACGAGCTGAACACATAAGCCCCCCCCCAACCCCCGCCACAGACATGACTGAACCCCAACGCTGTACAGCGGAAACGGACACCAGGGTGTAGATCAACTGCACTTCCAGGACAAGTGCTACTCCGTCGACGTCAGTCAGTCGAGGACCAGTCCAGCAATAGGAAAAAGAAGAGCTTCCATCATGATCCAGGAAAGCCAACCCTGGGCACGCGTCGGGAACAGACGACAAACACCCCTAACGGGGAGAGATGCAGGCATCCCCCAGGGTCACCGCGGCCCTCTGTGCCGGAGCCCGAGACCGCGGGAAACGCCCAAGTGCCCGTGGCAGTGGCCGGCGCAAGAAGGTGAGGGATATCTGTACCGTGGAATATGACGCAGCCCTCAAGAAGGAGCGCCACGGCCACGGGCCGCAAGGTCAGACGGACCCACAGAAGGGTCCGCTCAGTGAAGTGAGTCGCTTGGATAGGGAGAAAGCTCTGTGGACTCTAACGACGGATACAGACGAATCTATGCGCAAAGGGGAAAGCGACCTTGAGACGTCGAAAACGTACCTAGGGCTACCCAAGGGGAAAGGCAGGGAGGGACGAAGTGGGAGTCGGATCACGAGATAGGAAAGACTGTGCTTCCAGTAGAAGAGCAACAGAGCTTTCCTCTGCAGCAGGAGAAGTGTATCTGTATCTCGCCTTCACCTACACTGGAAGACCACCTGGCAAAGAACAGGGGACTGAATCACTTTGCCGGGCACCTGAGACTCACCCAGGAATGCGAATCCGTTCTACTCGTGTTCGAAGAAGCAGAAAAAGGAGCAGGCCGTGGCTTGAAGTGGGGGGTGGGGGAGGCCGGCCAGTGGGACAGATGCAAAGGCAGGTTCCTTGACAAGAGTGGGATTTGGAACGGCTCAGGGAGGAGCGGGCGTGGGGGCGGGGTGTGTGGAGATGGGGGAGGCGGGGCGCTGGGGGTGGGATGGGTGCATGTGGGGGAGTAGGGGGACGGTGAGGCTGCAGGCTGAGGTGGGGGTGCTCTTGGGGCAGGGCTGATGCTGAGGTGAGGCGCGCAAGAGGGTTTCAGGGGAAGGGGTGGTGTTTGAGGTGGTGAGGGTGTTGCTGTTGAAACCGATTTCTGCCGAG